>NC_056737.1:195426510-195654010 GCF_019279795.1 Protopterus annectens
TTTATCAGCAACAGCTGTGCATATGTTTGAAATTTGGTGTGAGATTTGAAACCTTCCACCCCTGAGAGAGGGGTGAGGACAACAAAATATGTTGTACTGCCAATTAGAATTATTAGTTTACATGTCCAGCAGACATGTGTGCGAATTGGGCAGCTATGTATGGGGCGTAACTTTTTTGTGGGAACAGAGTGTGCTT
The DNA here is from genome assembly GCF_019279795.1 of Protopterus annectens. Taxonomy (NCBI): domain Eukaryota; kingdom Metazoa; phylum Chordata; order Ceratodontiformes; family Protopteridae; genus Protopterus; species Protopterus annectens. The sequence continues at coordinate 195,426,707 of NC_056737.1, forward strand.
TTTTTTATTTTTTTTTCAGGTGAGAGTGGAATGTGAGGTACAGGAAGTAGGTATATTTGGGGAGGTAGGTTGGGGAGGTTAACAGACAAGACAAATAAGACGCATACAGGGGAGGAGTATGACACATGTGGGGGGTAAACACAATTGATGGGGACGGATGTTTGGATATCGCGAGCCCATGAGCCCACAGATGGCAACAGTGGAACTGAGATCCCCACCCATAGGCAGTTACCACTGCGCCTTCACAGCCCAGGCCAGGGCTGTGCTGGGGGCTGGATAGGACGGGCTGGCACACCCGTGAGTTGTGCCACTCTCGCCTCGAGCTGGCATAGGGGATCAGTCACAGAACGCCTGATCTCACTACGCACCACAGACCGGACCCTATGGAGAGTGAGTGGAGGCTCTCCTCCGGCCACGCTTGCAGAGGGGGGACAAGCCCCACCCCATGCAGTGCTTCCACCTGATGGTGGCACAGGGCCACTGGAGGAGGAGGTCCCAGCCTGGGCACTGGTGTCAGGTGCACTCGCCAGCTGAGGTGGGAGAGGTGGGTCCGATGGAACCCGCCTTCCCTGTTGTCCTATGTTTAGCAGTATTTTATGGCATTTTGGGTTAGTAACAAACAACACCATTCAAAATTAGTTGTAACAGCATGCATCAGTATTCCCATTAACCAAACACTCATGAATTCCGAACATTGAGCAGTAAGCTTAACACATGCATATTTAGAACAACAGTGCACATTCCAACAGCATGCAGGGTTGATTGGTGGCAACAGGCCATCAGGTTTGGATATGTGAACAGGGCACATGCATCAACGTAAATGCAGATATGTATGAACCAACAGGACAAATGTCCATGGGAATTAATTGTGAATACACATACCCAGTTTGGTGTGGAATGGCATAATTTGTGAAAATAGGGTTGGGTGGAGAAATATTACATTAACAACTTACACTACCTATACATATACTGTACATTCCTAGTAGATGCCGATATATATCCCCTACATGTATTAGTACAGTTTCCTGCATGTAACCTTAGGAATGTTGGTGATCGGGATGTTACTGCTACATTAATATACATTCCATTTTTATTCATATATGTTCATATCTGGCTGTGTTCAGGTACAGCATCCTACTACATTTGATGTATATGGGTCTAGACAACTGTGGATGTTCAGCATTTCATACAACCATACTATCTCCATAATGCAAGGGTACAGCAACATATCCAAATTGTGGGACGGACACAGTCCAGGTTCTGTACTTTATTTAAGACGTTACACTGTTTGGTTGTGGCTATTTCATTCATTTCATTATGTAGTGACTGCAGTATACCTTTATTCTAGACTTATTACAGCTTTCTTGGTAGCTTCAAACTGTCTTTCTCAGACTCTCTCACTTATTTTATATTTACATTTCAGAATGGTACTTAATTCTAGGCTTTATTAACATTTATTACTGGGTTACAACAATCATTTTCAGCTGACTCACTTATTTCATATGGCAGAATTTACAAGGATGTATTCGACACTTGTCTATTCTTTCTTGATTGATTACCACTCATTTTCAGGTTGAAGCAGTTATCTGATATTACAATACAGGTGGAAACTCTATTTGAGACTTGTTTAATCTTTATTACTGGATTGCAATACACTCTTTTCCAGGTGGCATCACTTATCTAATCTTACAATACTAGCAGAATCTTTATTCTAGGCTTATTTCACCTTTATTACTGGGTTACAACACTGAACTCTTTTACAATCTGTCTCACTTATATTCTATAACAATACCAGCTAAATAATTACTAACCTGCCTGGTGGAGCAACCTCAGCAGCCTATCAGCATAGGCTCGCCGATTTGTGGAACGAACACCTGCATCTGTAATATAAATGAAGGAATATTGGAACATACCTCTCCATACTATAGGCTAGGATAGCATTTCTTACATACGTAATTACATGGATACTTACTCAGTAGTGGGGCACTGGGCATTTGGTGGGCCTCCTGGATCCAACAATTCAGTTGGTCCTCCTTATGTCGCTTCAGGTCCGCATGGTGGTGACGGACCTGTTCACCAGTCCTCGGAATGCCTGTGGCACTGGTGAGATCATGTGCCAACCGGTTCCACGCCTCTGCCTTATACGCTCCCCATTGAACCTGGCCCTGCATGAGTTGTGCTTCATGATCATGGACTAGGAGCCAAACCATATATTTTGACTCCTCAACACCCCACCTTTGTGCTCTAAAGCGATTTCCCTCTCCTGCACCTGCCATCCTGACTGCAAATGGGTACCATAATCAGTTATGGTGTGTATTCCCGCCTATGGGGCTTATATATGCCAGTTTTCTCACACTTATCTGTGATTGGCCATTTTGGATATTTATCAGCTTAAAGCAAACCTGCTTTGTCATGGTTATATTTTCATTCATTCCTATATACATGCTAATACTGTATTTCTCAGTACAACGGTCATGGCTTAGTGGTTCAGTACTTTGACTATGGTGCACAGTATCCCGGGTTCAACCCTTGGCATTGCTTTTTTTATTTTACTACTGTCTAGACAGGCTAGGAGGTGTGTCTGTGTAAAGGTGGCTTTGATACAGCTTGCCCAAGGTTGCCCGCCAGTAAGCTGGTTGGTGTGCTGCTCAGCTCCGCGCAAAGGGCTTACGCTGGGTAACGCGGTATTTAGCTATGAGCACTCATATTACGCTGGGTGAAGCACTGCTGAGCTATGGGCACTCATATTAATCTTGTAAAAGTGCTGCTTACCTCCGGGCACTTATATGCAGCTTTTTAAAGTGCTGCTCACCTACGGGCACTCATATGCAGCTTGTTAAAGCGCTGCTCACCTATGGACACTCATATGCAGCTTGTTAAAGCGCTGCTCACCTACGGGCACTCATATTCAGCTTGCTAAAGCGTTGCTCAGCTATGGGCAATTATAAACCTTTTTTTATAAATTATTCTGTCAGATTTCTTCACAAATACATGGCCCATTTCATTACATTTTACTTATATTATAGTTTTTTATATATATATATATATATATATATATATATATATATATATGTCAGGGGATTGTTTCATACTTATTTAAATAAAAATGGTGACTGATGTTGTGGGGGCTCGAACCGTGACTACCTCCTCTTTGGCCAAGGTCTCTACTGCTACGCTATTGCTATTTGGCTTAATTTGCATATGTAGATCTTATATGCTTTTCAATGTCTGCTAACTGTGGCTGAGTGAAGGGGCATACCAGCGCAAACGAGCACAAATGTGGGCAAACATTTTTGAAATTATAAAAAAAACCCATGAAACTGCTATTTTTACGTTTTACACATTTTCAGTAGGGTTTAGTCTGTGGGGATGTGTGGTGGTGTGTTCCTTGAAATTTCTAAGGACTCGCTCGTGGGTGTTTACTTTCAGGCCTCTGACTCTTCTGGGGGCGTGTCCCTTTGCAATACTCGGCATTCGGACACGCCCCCTACTTTCCTACATGGACCGTGTTAGCCTAGGGTATGATTCAGCATGCCCTCATGAATATGCATGACATGCTGACGTCATACCGTTCAACTGCAGCCTCCAAGTAAGACATATTAAGTCTTACACGGAGGTTTCGTGAATCTGGCCCAAAATGTTAAATCCTTTGATATAGAACTTATCTTCCTATCTCAAAGATTTTGATATTTTTAAATAAAATGAGAAAATTTATTTGGCCAAGTGAGCCATTTATTGTTTTCACAGGTGATATCCCCTCATAATTCACTAGCATTCCTCAGACACATTGTTTTGATTATTTCAGAAATTCCTTGACTATATACATGGTGTTTCTGCTACTAAAATTAACATATTGTGTTTGCATATGGAAATAAATCTAGAGAAATGTTTTTATTTTTATTTTTAACTCAGTATATTGCCAACATATATGTGGTATAGTTCTGGAGGTTACAGTGGCACCATCCTGTGCCAATTTGTTTAATGGATGTTGAGAGTTAAGCATCATATCTTTTGTATCGTTATATGAAAATCTTGTCTTGTCCCAGCAATTTGTTGATAACATGATTTTCATATGGAAGGGATCCCAAAAAGCAGCTATTATAGCTGTAGAACAACACAATGACTGACTTCTTGTAGTTTACTATAGATGATATAGGTACACAAGTGAACTTTTTGGATATTACTTTGGTAGTTAATTTTGACAACAATTACTCTAAGGGTAACCCAGAGGTTAGATGATATAAGCTTCTAGACTGATCTCTAGAGATGTAGACTTTACATATGAAATTCAGACTATTATTCAGATGTTTTCAGATAGAGGTTACAATATATATATATATATATATATATATATATATATATATATATATATATATATATATATAAATACATGAAAAGAGTAGTAATTTTCCACTCATCTTAATACATGGCATTTCTACCAATACTAACAAAAAGCACGTGTAGGTTATAATGGATCTTTTTGATTGAGAATGACAGTTGATAGCCCTATGATTAAATGCACCACAGTAGATAATTAAAAAAAAATCTACTGGGCAATCAGGAGCTGATCAATATTATAAGAAATCAACCAACTTAGGTTACAGGAAGCATGGTCATTTAAAATCACTGTTGCAAGTGGACAGTATTTTGGTAAAAATATCATGTATATAGGTACTTAGCCATGTGGTATATGCAAGATTTACAGATAAATACATGAAGGACAATACACAACTTTAGAACATGTTGACAAAACCATAGATGCCCAAGCTCACTGTGACTATAATTTGGCAGGTCTAGTCTACATACTGCTTTTTATAATGGCATGACTACAAGATACTTATTAAGAGACTTGAGGAACATTTGTATGCCATGAAAAGCAGAATTTTTAATAATGCACTATATAGGCAGACTATTATTTGTAAGCACCATATAAAAATTCTTTATTATTTTAGATCTCGTCTTATATTTAAGGGGTGGTGATTATAAAAATGAATTCAAGATGAAAGAAACATCATGGCGGTTAAGGATGCAGGCTGGCAAATATCCAGGTATAACTGACACCATTAGTGTTTGTGTTTTTAATCCAAAAGGCTTAAAAAATAAATAGCTTATTACTGTTTTTTGAAAACAAAACAACTAATAGTATCAAAGCAGCCAAGTCAGTCTGAACTCCACACAAAAAATGGTACTTTATTATAAAACGATTAAGTGCTTTCATCCAACTAAAAACACGGGCTTCATCAGAATCAATACAGTTCTAAAGGGAGGAACTATATATAGGAAATTGCCTTAATTGAAACCATTCAAGCAATTGAAATAATTAAAGCCATTCACCTTGTATTTAAAGGAACTGCACAATGAGAATAAACATATAAAACATTTAAAAAACTGTATAAAACATACTTGGCTACATTTTTCTAAAAATAAAACCAATGGAACTGTATTGATTCTGATGAAGTCCATGTTTTTAGTTGGAAGAAAGCGCTTAATCATTTTATAATAAAGCACTATTTTTATTGTGTGGAGTTCAAACTGACTTGGCTGCTGCGAGCTGCTAGTGGCCATTCTTTCTTGTAGGCATGGGGTCTAAAACTGGGAGTAGTGCAGTCATCCATAGGGAACAGTAGTTTTGACCTTAGCTCTAACATTTACCCTTTGCAAAGGGCTTTGGAATCCCTAGGTCTTTTCATACAATGGACATTAGCAAGGCATATCTCCACTTCTGTGAGTGATGTTACCTCAGTCATCCCAGTCTCATTTAGAAGTGAGCACTCCTCTTATTTCCCCACCGTCCACATAGGTTTCAGAATAGTGGCAACACCCCAGCTATGCATCTCCATCCATACCTCAGTAGATATTAGCAGAACCTACATAATTTTCATCTGTTTGCCTGTCTGCATGTCTGTTTGTCTGCCTGTCTCTTGCTTTCTCTCCTAGCCAGCTCCTTCAATGACTCATTAAATGAGCCTGTGATATCTATCATCATCAGGACTGTATTTATCATAGTCAGACTGTATCTATGTATGTACAGTACTGAGCCTGTCATATCTATCATAGTCAGGACTGTATCTATGTATGTACAGTGCTGCCGAATGAGCCTGTGATATTTATCATAGTCAGGACTTTATCTATCATAGTCAGGACCATATCTATGTATGTACAGTACTGAGCCTGTGATATCTGTCATAGTCAGGACTGTATCTATGTATGTACAGTGTTGCCGAACGAGCCTGTGATATTTATCATAGTCAGGACTTTATCTATCATAGTCATGACCATATCTATGTATGTACAGTACTGAGCCTGTGATATCTATCATAGTCAGGACTGTATCTATGTATGTACAGTGCTGCTGAATGAGCCTGTAATATTTATCATAGTCAGGACTGTATCTATCATAGTCAGGACCGTATCTATGTATGTACAGTACTGAGCCTGTGATATCTAACATAGTCAGGACTGTATCTATGTATGTACAGTGCTGAGCCTGTGATATCTATCATAATCAGGACTGTATCTATGTATGCACAGTGCTGAGTCTGTGATATCTATCATAGTCAGGGCTGTATCTATGTATGTACAGTGCTGAGCCTGTGATATCTATCATAGTCAGGACTGTATCTATGTATGTACAGTGCTGAGCCTGTGATATTTATTTATTTATTTTTATTTATTTATTTATTTATTTATTGACATTTGTTAACCGGGTTTGTCCAACTAGGCTTGTGGCCCATTTTCAGTGGAGACCTGAAGAGAAAAGCTCCAGCAGTACAATTTTAAACAGTATTGATATAATAGCAGTTATAGCAAAAAGATTCACATAAGTTGGGTTACATGCATAAAGTTAAAGTTACATTAAAAAGAAGCTAAGTAACATAATTTTACATTGATATAGTTCAATAGGTCAACAACAAAATGTTTTTTGTTTGTATAAAATTATGCAAATGCATAGTAGACACATTGGAGAGAGAGGTGTAATGAGGTACTAAGTATGGTCCTTTTGAGGGTACATAAAGGGAAGGAAGACTATGTGAAGTCATGGCAAGGGCAGATTCTGGAATTGAGAAAATAAGCTTTTAGTTCATTTTTAAAGTGTGAGGTGTGATAGACTGAACGTAAGTCAAGGGGAAGTTTGTTCCACGCATAGGCAAGGGGGTGTTTGTAGAGTAGTTTGCCTACTGACCTTTTTGGGTGGTAGATATCAAGTAATTGTTGGTTAGAAGTACAAAGGGTCCGAGATGGGATGTAGATGGATACTAAGAAAGATAGAGATGGACAGAAGGAGGGTTTATAAAGAATAGAGTGTAGCATATGAAATTGATAAGATAGCAGAAATTGGGGAAGTTCAAGCCATTGAAGAGAGTTTAAAGAAATGCAGTGGTGTGAGTTGTATGGGGAGTTAGTAATGAATCTGGCTATTTTATGGTAAGTCTGTTGGAGTTTGTTTAGAGTGGAGGCCTGGATATTAGTAAGAACTGGGGCAGCATATAAGAGGGAGGGGAGGAGGAGTGCCTGGCCCAGGGTAAGTCTAGATTCAGGGGTTAGGAATTTTTTGTTCCGATATAGCAGACCTAGTTTCTGGTTTGTTTTTTTTATACATTGGAGTATGTGTAGGTTGAACTTTAGTTCATCATCGATAATGACCCCTTGGACTTTTGTGTGGGTGTCAGGTTGGATAGTTGTATTGTTAGAAGATTTAATAAAAAAAGGAGGTTTTGTGATGAGAAAGAGAAGGGGAAGGAAAAGTAGGAGTTTGGTCTTTTGGGGATTTAGGATCAATAGGTTGTGAGAGAGCCATTGTTCAGTGGATAGTAGGGCCTGTTGGGTCAGGGAGTGTAGTTCAGGAATGTTATTTGAGATGGATATAAGCGTGGAGTCGTCGGCATACTGAATAAGGAAGGATTTTTTGCATGAGGTGTAAAGACGATTGGTGAAGATGTTAAACAAAAGGGGTCCCAAGATGGAGCTTTGGGGAACACCAGCAAAGATGGGAAGGAAAGGTGAGGAGGATGATAGCCATTTGACAGATTGTTCCCTGCCAGATAGGTAACTATTAAACCAGGCAAGTGCGGAGGGAGATAGGTGGAGATTTGCAAGTTTGGATAGTAGTAGAGGATGAGAGACAGTATTGAAGGCTTTGGAGAGATCTAGGAAGAGACAGGAAATGAGTTTATTGTTGTCTAGGGCCTCTGCAATGATATGAGTGAAGGAGAGGAGGGCAGTGGTGTTGCTGTAGTGAGGACGAAATCCATGTTGGGTAGAGGTAAGTAAGTGGTGCGTGAGGAGGTGATTGAGAAGCTGCAAGTGAATACATTTTTCTAATATCTTGAAGAGGGGGGACAGAATAGCAATGGGTTGGTAGTTTGAGGGGTCAGTGGAGTTTCCACCTTTATAAAGAGGGATAGTAAAGAAAGATTTCCAAAGGGTGGGGACAGTTGATTACAGAACAGATAGATTAATCAGTATAGATATAGGATAGACAATTGAGTCAGCAGCAAGTTTGAGGAATGTAGGAGATAAATTGTCAGTGGAAGGAGAGCAAGGTTTTAGCTTGAGTAGTAGGAGAGCAAGGTTTTAGCTTGAGTAGTAGAGATTTGATGCAAGTAATGGGAACTGGCTCAAAAGAAAACAAAGTTGTGTTAATGGGACTTGGAGCGGTGGGTGTTGAAGTAGAGTTTGGCTTAGAGGTTACCAGATTTTGGATGGAAGAGATAACATGTTTATTCAGGAGGGTAGCTGTTTCCTGAAAGGAAGAGTTAGGGTATGGGGAGGGATTAGAGGGCTTTCCAGGATAGAGGATGTTGTTGAGAGTTGACCAAAATTTTCGAGGATTGGATTTGTTGTTAAGCTGAGCAGAGCTATAGTATAATTTTTTGTCATTAGTTATATGTTTTTTTGCAAGGTTCCTCAGTTGCCAGTATTTTTGAAGAAGAGGTAGTTGTTAAGTTTTAGTCCACGGTCTTTGTATTTTAGCATCTTGAATAAAGAGGGGTAATTGTCCTGCCTGTGCAATTTCGATCCTTGCTGGCGTAAGAAAAATTGCATTTTAAAAAACAAATCCACTACTTGCCTCATAAGCAAACCGACACTTCCCCATCAAATATAGTGTCACTCTAAGTTAAATGTAAAAAAAAAAAACACTTGGATATCCTTAATCAGCATTAATGATCCAATGGTTGTATACCCTTCTGAGGTTATAGTCAATGGGATTATATAATATATATCTCGGAGAATTATGTTCCCTTGCAGAAACTTAAAAATTTTATAGAATGGGTGAGGATGGAAAAAGATGACCCATGGCCAATCTGTGAATTGGGAACTAACAACAAGGAAGTGTATCCTATGAATTAAGCATAATCTAATTTATGTGGCTTCCACCCATTGGCCTGTTAGCAGTTATATATTTTGGCCAGGAATCCTAGACCAATTGCAATGATGTGGTTGATAATTGATATTTTTAAGGACCCAATCGTCATTGATCACCTAAACATCCATGAAACAAATGCTTTCACAAACACTCAAACTAAAGGCTTGAATTTCTGTAAACAAATAAACCGGAGAGAATTATTTCTCAACATTTCTCCTTCTCTAGAATAATCTTCCATTATATATTAATGTATAGTGATATCCTCACTTTCTTCAAGGGAAATGTTGACAGCTGGATGGGTTCCTCTAAATTTATCCCAGGCTTGACCTATTTGATCCTTCTGCAAACAGAAGGTTGATGCTCCCAACAAATGTAAATGCACCCATTCCAGAGTGCAGCAAATCCATCCATCCATCCATCCATCCATCCATCCATCCATCCATCCATCCATCCATCCATCCACAGCCCCTTTCCCCCATTTTTGTACATGCTGTTGGGGTGCCACTTCAAAACAGTGACAATTCCATAATGTATCAAATACTATCTACATATTGTGACCTGTTTATTGATCTCAAATACAGTGATCAGCAGTATGTGTCTATAAATATCAAAGAAATTAACGTCCTTTACAGTATTTTAAACAATACTACAAATGATATTCATTCCTTTTAGGCTTATAAGGTGGCACAGTGGATAGCATTGTCACCTCACAGCAAGAGGCTCCTCACTTCAATTCTCGGCAAGGGTGCCTTCTGTGTGGAATCTGCATGTCCTCCCTGTCTTTGTGTGGGTTTCCTCTGGGTGCTTCGGTTTCCTCTCACATTCCAAAGACATACAGTAGGTGTATTAGACTCTCTATATTGGCCATAGGTGTGAATGTGTGTGTGAGTATGAGGTGTGCAAGAACTACTGTGGCAAGGCAAGCCACCTGGCAGTGTAAACCTTGACTCTAGATCATTGTCATTGTTGAAGTGATACCCTGACCTTATGTGCAAAAACGGGAAATAGGTGTTGTGGATGGATGTTTTTTTGTTTTCTCAATTTGCAAATTAAGTTTCCCTTCTGCAAAATAACTTTAAAAGGGTACTGATGTCATATCAAGAGGAATGTTAATTTACACATACACACACAATAATTGCAGACTAACCTCTATGAAGTCTGCATTCTAACTAAACTCTATGGAAGAAATGATACAACATATGATACACAAATCCATGCATCTAATTCATTACCATAAAAGCTGTATACCCAGATAAGATACTCCCATTTTACAGTACACAGAAAGTATGTTATGGGTTAGGTACACCAAAATAAAACTTCTGTGGACATGATCAAATGCATTTTTAATAAATGAAATTTTGGGTTCTTAGAGTTTAAGAACAGCCCATATTTCTGTTTGATTTCTTTAGTGGTTTAGTATACCTGGAACATTTTGCAGGAATACTTATATTTTATTTTGATGGAGTTCTTGTTCCTTTACAGTTACTCTTGGAAACACACCTTCCAGACTGTCGCTTGCTTTACATTTATTAATTGTCCTAGTGCTCACAGTCTATATTTTTGCAGCATGCCTACGAGTAACATTTCTGGTTGTTCGTTTTCTTGAAATTTTTTGTTCAACAAATGTGTCCTGTACAAGTGTCTAAAATGCTTTCTTTGCAAAACTACATGAAGTCTTGGTTTGGCTGTATTACCAATAATGTCATCTTCAGACTACAGACTTTACTATGGCTTTTTCTCTACCATGTAAATCTGGTAGTTTCTGTAGTAGTAGTATTTCCATCTCCAGTAATTGATATTCAACATTTTCTTTATTGTCTGCTGATTTTCAAGCATCAGAAATGTAGTTAAAGTAGATAAAAGTAATGTGTTTTACAGTCTTCTGCCCACTAACAGTTGGGCTGGTGAGAGACTGAGTCCCTGCAATGGAGTATTTATCTTCCAAAACTGCAAGATGAAAATTTTAATAGCATTTACTGTAGCTCCTTTTTATGGGCATTATATGCCTAAACTTATAAATATGCTGAAATCTATACTTGTGTATTGTGAAGCAATTTCATATACTACAGCTTCACCAGTACATTATAAATGTGACAACTAAATTGTCAATACTTTACAAAGCCAATATTCAATAGTTTTTAAAGAGTAACCAAAGAGTATGCTTAGTTTACAAATGCAACATTTCCACAAAATGAGTTGTAGCCCCCCTCTCCTTAAAAAAAAATACTAGATTTCAACATTGTGAAGCATTTTCCTGCATTGGAATTTTAATGAACACCCAGGAACATCAGGTAACCCATAAGCCAAGAACACGTACTTTAATATAATAAACACAATTGAATTTGTAGTGTTTATCAATTGGTCTATTTATAAAGCTTGAGATAATAAATCTGCACATGTAACAAACTCCAAACCACTTAAAAAAAAAACCAAGCAAACCAAAAGAATGCACAGAAGCAGCAACCAAAGTTGAAACGTTTATTGAGCGCTTTCATCAACACTTATACTTGATTCTGAAGAAGTCAAGTATAATTGTTGATGAAAGTGCTCAATAAATCTACACATGTAAGATGGCACATAGATGCGTGGCTACTCTGAAATGGAGGATTATGTGCTTAATTGGCTGCATAGATGATCTGGAACTGAGTATGCTGGAACTGTTCCCCTAGGGATGCTGTTATAATATGCACTGCAGATGCACATCTCTGTACTACTTATTCTGTTTGAGCTGACATTCTAGGCCAGTTACATCTGCTTTCTCTCTTTATATATTACTACTCTCAGAATAGAGTCAGGTATCCTCTCAAGCAGTTGTTTTCTCAGCTAATTAAGAAATATTATCATGCTGCCTTTGAACATCAAGTCTTGTATGTAACCTGCTTATTTAAAAGAATAAAAAATAACACAGAAGTTCTAATCTTAGTGATGACTTTTTCTCAGACCATCTTTTCAAGAAAAGCCAGTGACACAAATTAGTGAGAAATATGTAAAGATACCATATGGCAATGATGACAGACGAGAATGGATATAACAACAGCTAAAGTGAAACCAGAGTGTGTACTTTAAATGAAATCACTGAAAAAAAAAACAGTAGACACTACAGTTAAAGCAAAAACAAGATATACAATAAGTACAGAAACAGGACCATCAGTGAAAATAATGTCCAATTAAGATTATAATAAGTTGGCCAAAGCAAGAGATGACCCCAATATCTCTCTCTCTCTCTCTCTGCCTTTCTCTCTGTATACACACACACATGTGAATCTAACTAGTGCAAATAAAACTTTGCTTCATAGCAAATGTAAATGTAAAGATAAAACTCAATAAGTCATTTTCATTGTTTTAGAAAGGAAATACATTTTTAAAGCTATTCCATAGCCGAAACACTGGAAATTGAAGTCTGGACATAAAACTGAGACGAAATTGCAGGTCAGCTTGTGCAGAGAATCCATTATGATCCAGTAGCAGAGACTCACAATACAGTTATTTAGCACCATGTGGAAACAGATTGACAGGAATTATACAAACTCCAGAAAATGAATATAATAGAAAATGTTTAATTAAACCTGTTTGATTTTTCCCTTAGGAAAACCATCTAATATAAGAGTCCAGTTCACAACAGGATGTTCAGAAATCTGACAACTGCAAATAGTTCTTTACAGAGGGAAAGGCATTTGTCATTTTAAATGAATGATATCATAACTGAGATCTAAGGTGCAAAATTTTTAATAAGTTAGACCTCTGGTTAGGCTGTCCTCAACTGCGCCTTTATTTAAGTTTGTTCACAACTGTCTCCATTCACATACATTTTATGTGGTATAAAAGACTGATATTTAGAGAAGAATACTGGTGCTAAAATCTTTCCAAATGTGATGAAATAATAATATGTACAGGGGATCAGGAAGGCGAGCAAAGTTAGTAATGACATTACAGTCTATGGCAGAAATGAAAAACAATATAAAACTTCAGGAAAAGTGTTAGGAAGACTGGAAAAGATTGGGTTTACATTAAGTAGGCTTAACACTTATCATCTTTTTTATGTTATTAACAAAGAAAGAAGGCTCAAAGGTAGATTATTTTATAAGCACAATAGAGTTAAGACCAGTGCACATCTTACGTGTCAGTATAAGATCTGCGAGTGATTACTTGTGCTGTGTTTAAAACTGAGAGTGACAGCAACAATTATGGTCTTAGACACCAGCAAGTTATGGCTTACAGTACGTAGCATATTAGGACGTTTGTCAGGATATAAGCTTAGAGAAAGAAATCATAATATTATTAAGGATTTACACCTTCAGATTTTGATGGAGTATATTCCAATGCCTGGCTGGCAAAGATATTTTTTTTTAAATGTAAAGGTGGTATAATGCTGAATGATGAAAAAATAAAATAGAATGCAGAACCAGTATAAAAACATGGATAAACCATAACAGGATTGCAAACAAGAAGCTGTGAAGGAATCAAGGCAGTCAAGATGGTTGTTAAAGCAAAAAGACTTGACAGCAGAGAATGATGATGAGAAAATATCAATCAGTAATGAGATCCTAATGTGTGAATTCAAACATGTGTATTTTATGTTAAGCTGTCCCATGATTGTCCCTGATTTTATGGTTCTTTGCTTGCTGTTTCATCAGAGGTTGAGAAGTTTGCCACTGCCAGCAAGTAAATTGACCAAAATTATTGACTAGAAATATGAATCCAAAGAAGTGAACCCATAGTAAACTAAAAAACAACGCTGATATAGTAAAGGTCACTCTGGGTTCAGTTCCCATACCTCCTTATTATATGTTATTAGTTCAGGTTGCACAACCATTCAAGTCAGTGAAATGGATTTACTGACTTTTCTAATAGTTGTTCTAATAGATGTTTAGCACCACACAAAGGGAAATGGTTTGGTGCTTTTTTATGTGGCCATTGTAAGGCATGTGGCCTGATCAAGAAATAATTTTTTTGTTTTATACTCATATACTGAGTGTAATACCAAAGATTTGATTTACGTTGAAACTTGTAAGCAATGTATGTGTTTTTATGTGGGCAAAACGAATAGATGTTTTAAAGAAAGACTATTGCAACATGCTAGGGATATACGTAATGGGTATTTAAATAATGCCCTAGCTAAACATTTACATGACTATCCTACTCATCGTTTTGAGTTCATGGTGTTACAAACATTTATTTTTAATGGAAGGGCAGGTGATTTGACCAATAAGACAGAGACAGTTGAAATTAAATGGATTGATTTGCAAGCTGACAAACCTCCAGTTTTTAATGGTAATGTTCCCCTGAAACCTATTTTAAAAGGGTGGAGACTAACAGCATTGTAATGATTGGCTATGCTTAGTTCAAATAGAGAGTTTTTAATATGTGTTAGTAGATCTGATGAAGGTGTACACCGAAAGTGCTTATCTTTGTGTGTATATTTATTTATTTTATTTATTTATTTCAGTTTGATTACCGGGGAAGTCCACTGGGCCAAGAAGTGCCCATTTTCAGTGGAGGCCCGGGGAGAAAAGCTCCACAAGCAATACAATGAAACATGGTTACATAAAGTTAATGGTATAATACAAGAGTAAGATTCATACAGTCAGGAAATACGTTTACATAAAATGTTCATAATGAGCAAGCATAATAAAGCAATATAGTGCAGAGAAAAAATAACGATAATACATAGATGTGATTTTTTAACAGACTGAAAAAAGTAGGAGACAGGAGAAAGTTAGAAGAGTCAGGAAAAGCTTGGGGGTAGAGAGGGGCAGGAAATGGAGAGCTCAGGGAAAGAGATCCCTGGAAATTATATCTGGTGAGAGCAGGAACATTTCCATTTGGATGACAGGTATTTGAGAAGTAGGGACTTGAAGGATTCGGAGTTAGGTATAGTCCTAAGAGAAGGAGGCAGGGAGTTCCATTTTTTACCTAGAGAGAAGGAGAGTAGAAGTTGGCTGGCAGGACATTTGGGTTTGTGGATGGAGATAAGGTTTTGGTGTTCAGATCTTAGAGATCTGTTTGGGGTGTATGGTGGAAGGATGTTTATTAAGGCAGGGCGTGAGTCTGGGTAGAATATTAGTTTGTGAGCGGTGGTTAGTTGGAGATAGTCTAAAAGTGGTTAGGAAGTTCAAGCCAATTTAGAGATTGAAGGGTAAGGCAGTGGTGAGTTGAGGTTTTGGATTTGGTTGCGAATTTAGAGATCTTATTATAGCAAGTTTCAAGTTTTGAGATGTTGGAAGTAGACAGATTGATTAAAAGAGAGGCTCCATAAAGAAGAGAGGGTAGAAGGTATGTAATTGCCAGGGTGTGCCTAGAGGAGTTGGAAAGAAATTGGTTGCTTCTGTACAGCATACCTAACTTTTGGTGGGTTTTCTTTATGTTTTGTTGAATGTGGAGATCGAATTTTAGGTGTTCGTCTATGGTAATGCTGAGTAGTTTAGCGGAAGGCACTACTTCTATAGCAGTGTTGGTTTGGCTGAGGACTTTGAAGGAATCTTTGTCAAAGGATGAGGAAACTCTGGAATGGGTGAAAATTAGAATTTTGGATTTATTAGAGTTGAGGGAGAGGTGGTTTTGGTGCATCCAGTTCTCTGTAGTGGAAAAGGCTATTTGTGTTTTAGTCTGGAGTTCAGAAATGTTAGAGGCAGCACAAACTAAGGTGGAGTCATCAGCGTATTGGATGACTGTGGTGTCAGGTATGACAGAGTGTAGATTATTTATAAAGATGTTGAAGAGCATGGGTCTGAGGATGGACCCCTGGGGAACACCGGTAGGTGTGGGCAAGAAGGAAGAGGTGGAGTTCATCCATCTGACAGCTTGAGATCTTTCAGATAGGTAACTGGAGAACCAGGAAAGAATATTTGGGGAGAGATTAAGGTTGGTGAGATGAAAGAGTAGGTGTGTATGGGAGATGGTGTCAAAGGCTTTAGAAAGATCTAGTAGTACTGTGGATACAAGGAGTCCAGAGTCTCGGGCTCGGTTGATTGTTTCAAGGAAGGATAGTAAGGCAGTAATGATGCTGTGGCCGGGGCAGAAGCCATGTTGGGTGGATGTAAGTAGGTGATTCTGTGTTAGGAAAGGTAAAAGCTGGTGGTGGACACATTTTTCTAGGACTTTAGATATTGGAGAGAGTAGGGCGATGGGGTGGAAATTAGAGATAGTGGTGTTTTTACCTCCTTTGTGGAAAGGTAGGATGTAGGCTGAATGCCAGAGTTTGGGTACATATGACTCATTTAAGGATCTGTTTATCAGGATGCTAATAGGGAGAGCAATACCTTCAGCTGCGCATTTGAGGAAGGAGGAGGGTATGTTGTCAGGGGCATTGGAGCATGGTTTAAGATTAGATAAGAGCCTTTTTATGAAGCTGGTTGAAACTGGTTTGAACTGGAAATTCAAGAGACATTTATTAAGGTTATTGGGTGTTGAGGAGAGGATGTTAGGTGGATTATTGTTTGGGAATGTTTTGGTTAGATTAGCTATGGATTCTATGAAGAAGGTGTTGAAGTGAGAACTCAATTCCTTGTCAGTTAAACTAGGGTCTGGGCAGGGATTATTCTTGGACCCTGGGTGGAGAAGGGAGTTAACTGATTTCCAAAATTGTTTTGGGTTCTTATTATTGTTAGACTGAAGTTTACTATAGTAGTTTTTTTTGTCTAAAGTGATTAGTTTTTTTTACTTGGTTGCGAAGTTGGGTATATTGGAGCAAGGAAGAAGGCAGTTTATTTTTCTGATAATGCTTCCAGGCTTTGTCTCTGTGATGCATGATTTGTTTAGTATCTTTTGTCAGCCAAGGAGCAGAGTTAGTTTTGATTCATTTGTTTCTTAGAGGGGCTAGGGAATTCAGTGTGTCTAGGAAAATAGAGTTGAAATGTTCTACAGCATTGTCTAGGGGGAGAGTGTTAAGGATTTGCCAGTTGATTAGTTTGAAGGTGTTTGTGAAAATTGTAGGGTTAAAGTTGCTAAGATTTCGAGTTTGAATGTACTGGTGATGAAATTGGGTGGAATTAGCTGACCAACGAGTGAAGGCAGGGAGATGGTCACTGAAAGTATCGGGGATGGTGCCTGAGAGAATTATTTTGTTGGGATGAGAAACTAGAATCCAGTCTAAGATGGATCCTGGAGGATGGATTTTGTTAGGACGAGTTGTTGAATGGATTACTTGGGTGAAGTTGTATAGATTAATGGATAGAGAAGGGGAAGGTGAGTTGATTTTATTCCAGTCTATATTAACATCGCCAAGAATGTAAGTTTCATATTTTATTTCAGTTGAGGCCCAGTGAAGAATATTTTCAAGGGTAGAGATGTTGTCGCCTGGGGAGATATATAAGGAGATAAAGCAGATATTCTTACATTTATTCAATCTGAGGAGACCTGCAGTTAGTTCAGTATTTTTGAATTGTGGGGTTGGGATTTGCAGAGGGATTAGAGAGAGATGGTTAGAGCAGATTAGAGCAGAGCCTCCACCTTTTTTATTTAAACAATCATTTCTGAGGATGTGGAAGCCTGGAGGTAAGATTTCAGGGTCAGTAATATAAGGTTTTAGCCAGGTTTCAGAGATGGCTAAGATGTCTGGTTGATTGTGGTTTATCCAAGCTTGTAATTGGTTGATTTTGTTGTTGAGGCTCTGAGCGTTGATGGTGAAGAACTTAAGTGTATTAAGAGAGAAAGTAGAGGAGGTAGAGGAAGGGAGAAAAGGGGTGTTAGTAGTAGGGGAGGAAAGGGGTGGAGGGAAGGGGTTGTTTGTATAGAGGCCGGGGCCTGGGTTAGGGTGGATATCTCCAGATAAGGCTATGGCATTACTGGCACCAGCTTTTGGCCTTTTGGGTTGGTACAATAGGGCGTTGTTTGGGATTGGCTGTAGTTTAGGTTTAAAAATTTCTGTGGAGGTGGAAAAGACTTTGGGTTGGAAAAGGTGTAGAAGTTTAGGTGGAATAAGGAAGGAGGATATGAAGTGGAAGTGATTGAGTAGTGGAGGGTGAAGGTGAGTGTATGGGATGGTGTAAGCAGAAGGGGGGATGGGGGAGATTTGGAAGAGAAGGAAGTAGCATGATAAAGGGGAATTAGTAAGATGAGAAGGAAGCAGGGGAGTCGGGTAATGGTGAGAATTTGGGAGGGCATGTTTACAAAGGATGGGTTAAAGAAGGGTAAGAGTGGGAAGGAATTGAAGGCTAGAAGAGGAGAGGAGGTGAAGAGGAAGAAGGGGTGTTATAATTTAGCAAATGGGAGAGGAGGAGTTTAGACAAAGAGAGGGTGTAGCTGAGAGTAGAGGGGGGAGTGAGAGTAGTGAGGGAGGGGTAAGAGAAGAGAGATTGAGGGAGGAGTAAGGGTAGTGTGGGAGGAGTAAGAGAAGGAGGGGAAAATAAAAAGGAGGACTGAGAATGGTTAATTGATAAAGGAGGGAGGTGTAAAGGAAGAGGATAGTAATTGGTTGATTGAGGTATGTAGGTAAAGTCTGAAAGGTATATATGTAGAGGTGCTGGGGGCAGGTGGGAAATGGGGGCAGGGTAGGGGAGAGGAGTGAGCCCGCAGGGCGAACGGAGTGGGTAGAACCAAAGGAGAAGAATGTGAAGAAGACAATCAGTAGAGAGTGGTAGTCAAAGGTAAGTTTGCAGAGAATTGTGACAGGAAGGAAGACTGAGGGAGAAAGGAGTGGAGGGTGGATATACGGATGAAGGCCAGTAGGAGAAGGTAAGAGGTTTTATAAAGGGTAGAGAAGGGGTGTTTAAGGAGGAGAGAGGACAGATAGGTGAACCTGGGATAGGAGCACCACCTAGTGGCAAGTCAGTCTCAGGTGGTAAGGACCCAGAAAGAGAGATATCAAGTAAAAGGAAGGAGGGAGATATCATGGACCAGGATAGAGGGAGTAATTATAAAAAGGTAGAAAAGGATTAGTTAATCAGTGTGAGAGAGAGGGGTTGTGGCTGCTGGCTAGCCTGGCAGGTAAGCGCACTGCGACCTGGTGTAAAATTAATATTATTACTACAAGGTGTTAAGCAGTACACATACTTTACTTAAAGTCCTTGTTAGGAGTTTTACTCAGGGAGCAGTATGGGCTCTCAGTTTGTTTTGCAAATGTCCTTTTTGTGGGTTCTTAGCAAGAGCCTCCGGGAGGGCACTGTTGGTGGGTTAGAGCAGGATAGGCAGGAGCCTAAGCTAGAAGAAGCAATGGAGAGAGAAAAATATGAAGAAACAGGCTGAGTATGAGCCAAGTGTTTGCAGGCAGATTGTTATTAAGCTTACACATTTACATTTCAGAAATTAAAGTATGTAGTAGCAGAGCTAGAGAGAACTAATATTCTTACAAATAGCTAAGGTACAGACAGGTAAACTAAGAATAAAACAGTTTCTTGGGTATAAGGTTGCTTTAAGTAAGCAAAAATAATATGTTAGACAGACTGTAACTAGTAATTGAGTGCAGCTAGGTAACAAATGTGAGTTAGACTGTCCCTGTTAGGCAGAGTAATTATTAAAAGACTTTTTATCCTTTTGCATGGTGACCACACTGTTTCTTCTGGTGATGTCTTTTCTAATTGTGATCATTCTGTGATTTGTTTATAGCCTGAATCACCTCCATGTGGACTGACTAGTATTTTAGCTGTCACATGAGCTATCCGTGCCTTGTTAAGATGGAAAGGGTAGCTGTCCACTTAAGTGAATACATGCAAGTGCAGGGCCCTGAGGCAGCATCATTAGAAAATGAATTTATTGAATAATGAGGCTACTGGGAGATGTGATGATTGTCTTACATCAGGGTTATAAAAAATAATAGGGATCAATTCTGTTACAGAGGATGGTCTTCCACCATGTTACTAGATTGTTGTCATGGATTCAAGATGGAGTGCAGGAGAAAAGCTGATCTGATACCAGTTTTATTTCAAATGTTTCACTAGGAGAAGTGTTTCAAAATGATTACAGTTTTCTTTTAGAAGCAATATAAGTTATATAATGTTGAAAGAATAGATACATATATCATAATTAATACATATTTTTTTTATTTAGATCCCTCACTCATTCTGTACTGAAAGTTGCTCTGCAGGATACAGGAAGGCACCTCTGAAAGGCCAACCAATCTGCTGTTTTAGCTGCATCATTTGTTTTCAAGGAGAAATTTCCAACCAAACAGGTGAGAAAATCATTACAATAAACTCTGCAGACTCTGCATGGTAATGCTCTTAAATAATCTTATACTTTCCTGACATTTTGAAATGTCTCTGTGAAAATGACAGAGACCTGGTTCAAGGCTCCAGAGAGCATCCCTGCATTACCAGGCTATAATTCATACCACACCTTTCGGCCACCTAACCTAGACCGAAACACTAAAGGCGGAGGAGTGTCCATAATGATTAAGGATATCCACACCTCCAGGCTAGTTGCTCAACATAATGCATCCAAAATTATCCAAGTGCAACTAACACTGGGAAAGACTGCAATCCAGGTTGTAGCTTGTTACAGATCCCCCACCATGCCCCAGGAGTCCCACTCTTCATTTCTTAAGGTACTGGAAAATATTAAGGTATAACCCAATACCTTAATTATGGGTGATTTCAACTACCCCACCATCAACTGGGAAAACTTCTCATGTACCAACTCATTCTCACAATGATTTCCAGAATTCATAAATTCCAATGCCTTGGATTAGCTTGTCCACATCCCCACCAGGGTCAGCAATATCCTGGACTTGGTCATTATGAATATGGGTAACCGGTGTTCCACGCCAGAGATCAACTCCTCACTGGTCAGATCCGACCACAAGCTAATCACCCTAGACATCCATATCCCACGCCCAACCTTCATTAAGGAAACCACCGTCAAAAACTGCTCCAAAGTCAACTTCATGCTTATGAAGATAGAAGTGGCAAACTTCACGACACCCATGCAGATGGAAAATAGAGGTACAACTGCTGAATTTTACACAAATGCACTGTATAAGCACATACACGAGTGCATGGATTGTGCCATCCCCAACAGAACCAAGATACTATCCTCCAAAAAAAGAAGTCAATTTGGTGGTCCCCTGCCATAAACAAACTCTACAACAGAAGGAAGAAGCTGTTGCAAAAAAGAGTAAAATCCCAAGATTGGAGGAACTCCCTGGTCAGCCTCAGCAAGAAGCTGAGATACCTCATAAAATTCTCCAAAGCCATTTATGAAAATAAAATTGCCACTGATTCCAAAGACAACCACAAAGCGTTCTACAGCTATGTCAAGAATCTCAATGGGAACACTCAGATCTGCTCTGAGCTACAGCACAATGGCACTAAATATACAGAACCAACTGATATTGCTAACACCCTGGCAGATAAGTTCAGTGCTAACTTTACCCCCCTCACACCCTCCAAAGGGCCCATCTTAATACCAGAAGAATGCAAAGCCCATGTAATCATGGATGAACAAGTAAAGACTGCACTCTCCAAAGCCAAGAACGCAGCATCCATGGGACCAGAAAACATCCCAGGCTGTATACTGAATGAACTAGCGAATGAACTGACACCCCACCTAAGTCCCATGTTCAATCATAGCCTTACCTCAGGCTATGTGCCTACTGAATGGCGCACAGCAACAGTTATCCCACTCCACAAAGGGGGTGCCACCATGGACCCTGGAAACTACTGCCCCATTAGCCTGACGAGCCTGGTCTGCAAGGCCATGGAACATATCATCTTGGAGCTTATAAACAAAGACATAGGTAACCTCCAAACCCAGGACCCCACTCAGTTTGGGTTTGTGAAAGGTAGATCATGTCTACTAAACCTGACTGACTTCTTTGAAGCAGTCACTAGAGCTGTAGACTAGGACAAGGTAGTGCACACAGCCTATCGTGACCTCGTCAAGGCTTTCTATACCACCCCCCACTCTGGCATTATAGATAAACTCACTAAACTGGGCATAAATCCCTATGTCACAAGATGGGTGGCCAACTGGCTCACTGACAGAACCCACACAGTAATACTAGCAGACTCCAAGTCCGACTTCAGACTAGTGACAAGTGGAGTACCACAGGGTTTGGTCCTGGGTCCTCTCCTATTAGGCATTTACTTCTCTGAAGTGCAGGCCAACACAGAAGGTTTTTGTTAACAAAGTTCACAGATGACTGCAAACGGGGAGCCATAATAGAATAACCTAATGATGTAGACATTCTACAAAAGGGCCTCACAGAGACAGATGCTTGGTGTCAAAGTCATGTCCTCAAGCTCAATGCCAAGAAGTGCATTGTCATCCCCTTTGGGAAAAACTCAGTACCCATGGACTACCACATAGGCAGTAGCTCACTAAACACTGAAAGTGTGATAGGAGACCTTGGGACACAGGTGGACAGTAGTCTCTTCTTTGATAACCACATCGCCACAGTAGTCAGGAAATCCTTCTATGTGGCACACCTCATCACAAAAGGGTTTTCCTCTAAAAAAAAGGAAGTCATTGTTCCTCTCTACTCATCCCTCATCAGACCTATTATAGAGTACAATGCCCAGTTTGGCATGTATCTCACAAGACACCTACAACAATTGGAAAGGCCACAGAAATACCTCACTAAGAGAATTACCGGCCTCAAACAGATGCCATATGCAGACCATCTCAAAAAAATCCATCTCTATTCCGTCGCATATTGTCTACTCAGAAGCGATCTCTGCCTAACATACAAAGCTATGTCAAACCCAGAGCTGTTGGAAATGCTACACTTAAAGAAATCCCAATCTCTCCAAACCACATGCTCCAGGGATCTAAACTTTGTCACCACAATAAATAGAACATGCTAGAGGGATAGATTCCTGTCTCAGAGACTTCCCATACTCTGGAACAAACTACCCATTCATGTCAAGAAAAGCTCCTCATTGGCCCTCTTTAAGAAAAACCATGACGACTGGATGGGAAATAGAAAATTCACCCAGGGGATCACTTCTGTGGCACTGCTTGACAGGGGCACAGAAAAATAATTTTCTTGGGTGGCGAAAGCCAGGGAACCTTTTTGTATATGCTTATATAGGCCCCAAGGCTGATAGCCTAGTACCTACCTATGAACCTATGAATAAAATGTGGCTGTACTGAATGTCAAGTTCCATTCAGTGGAATTCAGTAAAAGTGACATAATTCAAAATATGATTCCATAGTATGCCAGGCTAACAGGGAATTAATGTCAGCAATTCTGAACAGGACAGTGGGGAAAGACTTATTGACAGAATAAGAAGTATACATATATATTTCATTAATATGACATTCCAAAATACTGAACCAACATCATCTAAAAAGAATACACAAACACTAAAAAGCATAAAATAAATAAATAAATAAACAAACAAACAAATAAATAAATAAATAAAGCAGTGCTTTTGCATAGGTACAATCCCCCTGAACTATCTCCCCACTAATTAAATATATTAACTCTGAGTTCCCAGAATAGTGGAGAATATGGAAAAACTCCTTACTCCACTGTTAGAGATCTTGTGGTAACAACCAACAACTCACCCGTTACACAAAGTACACTCACAGACACGAACGCAAACTCAGACAGTTAAAACATAATGTTTTAAATGTCTTTGAGTTTGTGTTCGTACTATGTGGCATTAAAACTTTCAACTACCTGTTTGGGTCTCCGCTCCGTGCTTTAGCACTCATTTTTTGGACACACAGACACACACTCGCATACCTTCACATAAATGCATACGTTCACACATGTGCACATATACAGACGCACACACATAATCACATATTCAAACACACATAGGGATGATCCAGTTTTACTTTATTCTGCCTACATCGACCAAATAAGTTTGATGTAATACAGGGCAAAGCTAAAATCACCAATCTGCATTCTGACTAAATTAATGGCATCCCATTTACAAACTCTGAAGAATAGTCTGAATATATTAACCCTCATATTGCTAACTATTTGCTTAACTGATTAAATATACTCTGGGATTCAATAAGCTGTTTTTTCCATGCAGGAATAGTGAAGCAGCTCCTGCATGGAATATGGCCATCGAGCGATCCAGTAAACAAGGCTGGGAGCGTGCACGAGCCTGCTAGCACTATTCCTGCATGGACACCACTGAATTATGCTAATTACCTCATTTGCTGGTGAAAACCATGCAAATGAGGTGAATTAGTGATTCAGCAAGCAGGAAGGCATCTGTGCAAGAGCAGTGTGAGGTGCAGAAATGTATTCAGTTCCTAACCAAGTACATTTCTGTAAAAATCAAAATGGAGGCATGACAGCTCAAAGTAAAGCATGTATTATAATCAGTAGGCATGCCAATGGCCAAAAATATGACAATTGGCATGGAAAAGATTTGCAAAAATTATAAAAATCAATGTTTATTTTTTTGGCTAATTTCAACTGTAGGCCAGTGGCGCTCAAACGGGATTGTGCCAAAAATTAAAAAAAAAATGTGAAAAGACAATTTTAAGTGAAATCTGCATTTTGCCATTATAGTCTATGACATGCAGAATCAAAACAATAACAGGTAACACTGGTTGCTAAGGAGGAAGGCTGTGGTGTAACCAGGGACTAAGGCAGTGGGATATGCAAATAGCAAATTTTACTGAATCACTAAATGGGAGAACATTCTTTGGCTGCACCTAACTGTGTAGGAGCTATAAGGCAGTGGTGTAAGCAGGAGAAGCAGCTGACATGAAAAGGGGGTGCGGCATGCATGATGTAAGCTCATTGGGGCTCCATGACTCCCATTTGAGCTTATCTAAGCACAGCTAAGCAAGGGGGTGTGTCCGAGGATGTACTGATTTATTCCAGGAAATGAAGAGTGTGTTCACATCCAGGAGAGGGCCATTTCTACTGCAAATTGTTTACTTTAGCTAAATGGGTTTGCTGGCATGCACCAGGTCTAAAACAAAACAAAACAAAACAACCCCCCCCCCCCAAGAAATAGCAGAACTGTTTACATTTGCGCATGGGGTTTGTGTGGTGTGCCTCAGGGCTTAAAAGGGGTGGAAATGGGAAGAGAAAATAAAAAAAAAAGGGAAATAGCAGAATAAAAGCAATCAAGTACAAATAAAATAGCAAGCAGTTGGAATGTGTTATAGCCAGCCAATCATGCAGGCAGCATCTGCAGTACAACAGTATAAACTGTGCAAACACCTTTCAGTCTGGTTTTTCCCACAAAATCTGCACCATTGGTGTACACACTCAGGGGACTTTTAACCAACAAAATGTTAGGGGCTGCTGTTACTTTGATACATCAGTATGTGCTAAAAGTTGAAGGCAGTGAGGAGGATAATGCTGCCAACCACCCCAGACTGAGGAGGAGGAGAAGAGTGTTCAGACCGAGGGTAACCTAACAGGGGCTACATGATCTGGAGATAGTAGAGTGCTACAGGGTGGACAGAGACATACTTCAGCAACTCATTGAGCTGTGCTGGCCTCATCTCAGACCAAGCACCAACAGAGGGGAACCGATCCCAGTGGATACCAAGGTATGTGTAGCCTTAATGAATACTAGCTACAGGTACTTTACAAAGACCTACTGGGGACATCATGAGGGTCTCACAGGCATCTGCATCCAGAGTACTCTACCAGTTCCTGGAAGGCATGCTACCACATGCTGGTGAGCACATTTACCTCCTCAGCACCCGTGAGGAGTGGGCCAGCAATATGCATCTCTTCCACCATGTAGCAGACTACCTGGAGGTACTGGGTGCCATAGACTGCACGCACATCCACATCAAAGCACCACCCGGTAAGCAGGGTAGGGTCTACATAAACCACAAGGGCTTCCACTCCATCAACTGCCAGGTCATGTGCAATGCCCAGGGCATTATCATGAATGTGTATGCTGGCAGCCCTGGAAGCTATTACAACTCCCATGCCTGGCATTCCTCACAGCTGTATCAGGGATTTGCCATGGGGGACATCCTGTATGGCCATCTGGTGGGGGAATGCTGGCTATGCACTGGCGCCGTGGATGATGACACCCATCAGAAATGCAAACACACACCCACTCAAGAATGCCATAATAAGGCACACGCACAAACCAGGATCATTATAGAATGTGTTTGGGATGCTCAAGTCACGGCTCTGCTGCCTTGACATATTTAGTAGAGCCTTGCAGTACTGTCCAGCCACATGTGCACACATGTTCATAGTATGTGGCATGCTACACAATATGTTCCCGTGGAAACAGCTGTAGTAGGAACAGCACAAGGAAGGGCCACACAGCCCCCAACCATTACCAAGGTCCCCACAGGCACAGAGGGTCTCAGAGGAGGAACCCCCTGAGCCAGCTCCTGTAGGCAGATGGAGGTCTGCTCAGTATGCCCTAGCCTTGGCAAAGAGACAACGCATAGCACACACACTGACACTGTAAGCACCTAGGAACTGACACCTCTCTCCAACTCATACACACACTAAAATGGATGGCACACACATCACACTATCTGTAACTTACCATGTATAGGCAGTGTACTGTGTGCATCTGACATAGGCAGCCCTCAAGCACCATCCACACAACTGCTGCAGGCACAAGGTAAGTTAGTCTTCTTAACAATAAATGAATGTATTAGTATGTTCTGGTAGCATATCTATGGTATTGCTGCATGCATTCAAGGGAATGGGGTGGCCTACTGGGATAGCAGCAGACAACTGACAGCTATGTGGGACACCAGGAAATGTTTTCCTAATACTAGCTCCCACACTATGCAGTAGTACCCAACGTGACAAATCCCACTGCAATATATGTGGGGGGGGGGGGCAACTAACTGGGGGTCATAGGTCACAGGCTTGGATGTCAGTGTGGGGGTCCCATACTCACCCCTCAGCCTCACCCAGCATGTCAGCTGTAGAAAAAACATAAAGAAATGTCTGACAAAGGCCCACAAATGGCGACAATGATGAAATACCCCTTACAGACTTACACAGTGATAGTGCAGCAGGTCTTGCAGTTGCAGTAAGGCTCTGAGGGGTAAGAAGTGTGAAACTCAAATGTATGCCATTACAATCTGACCTGTGGTCTTTAGTGATATGTCTCTAGTCCCCAAGACAGAGCACAATACTATGCTAAATGGAACCAAAATGTAAAGCAAATATCAGCACAGTCTGTGCAAATGTGTACAGTTGACAGAAGTGCCCCTCCCCCATATTCTCTTAAAAATGCAGTGACATGTATATTTGCATGGAAATAGCAGCAGAGCACACATTGACAGGGCTGTCCCAACACACATGATAACTTGTTGCATGTCCACAATATGCAGGGGTCAATGAGTTATGTATATTTGTGGTTAATACTGTTTGGATTTGGCCAACACTTACTCCCGGCTGTTGTGTCATAGTGGCCTAGATACAGTGCTGTCTTTGACAGGGCCATGTTCAGAGAACTGCAGTGCCAACTATTATGCATGTCAGTTACACCTATGGTAGGAGATGTACACAGTGTCCAGATGTCAATATCTGTTAATGTAGGAAAGCTGTACAGGTAATGGCCAGGGGACCACACATATGGACAGTGCACAGCTTGGAGTAACCTACACAGTGCCCACCATACCTGTTGACTGTACAGACCTATTGCAGAGTGTCCAGAGGTTTGCATCATAATTGTGGCCCATATAACATGAAATAGTGGTTGCCTGACAATTCATTGGCAAATCACGCAAGACTAAGGTCAGAAAATAATGACAGTTTGTAGTGTCAGACAGCATACCCATAGAAACATGCATGCTAATGTAAAACCTGTTATTGAATCACCTTTCTAGGTTTGTAAGGCCAATAGTTAAAAATGGTCCCTACATTTAGGCTTCCATCCTCCAATCACTTATGGCTTTATCCAGCTGTCTGTATCTCAGAAGTTGAGGTACCTGAAGGTCAGTGTACTGCCAGTGTATAAAAGGCTGCTACCTTTCTGTGTCAGCACTGACTACATGTCAGTGGCCAACAGCCATACCCCCTCAAATGACACAGGTTGTCACAGAAGGAGCACAAGTATGCCTTGTATATCTGTTCTGCTTGTCTTAACATTGCATTTGCATGCTAACTATTTGCCAAACAAGAAAGGGTCATGTCAAAACAGCAATGGCAGACAGTGGGGAAGTAGACATCAGACCCATAAGAGCAAACAAGCAGTTACCAAACTGGGCTCCCAAACATGATTAACACCCTGTC
This sequence comes from Protopterus annectens, assembly GCF_019279795.1. Taxonomy (NCBI): domain Eukaryota; kingdom Metazoa; phylum Chordata; order Ceratodontiformes; family Protopteridae; genus Protopterus; species Protopterus annectens. Next base: position 195,455,161 of record NC_056737.1, read on the forward strand.
CTCATGTGTGGGAATTTGTCTGATTGTCATATTTTGGCCTGTGCAGATGTCAGTCTGTGATGATATAACAGCTAGGCCCACATGTAGCCTCATAATAACATATAGCAACACAAATCATCTAAGGACCACAGCAAATGGAGTGGTGCAATGATGGACAACCTGCTAAATAGGTACACTCAGAGGTGTGAAGTCCACAACCCTGTGTGCGATGTAACAGAATGTACCCTGCCCACATCAGAATTACAAATACATTATAGCAGCCACTGTAGCCAGAGCCTGTGACTGGACTACAGAAGGACAATGAGACACACATAAGGGGAAGGGGAACCATTGGCTAGACAAATGGAGAATGTGCACATCAGAACAGATTGCGCAGTAATATAGGTGCCATGCAGTATAAGGGGTCAGTAAACATCACCTGCAAATACACAAATCACACACATGTAAGTGGAGGTCCACAGAAAAACAAACAAAAATCAAACAATGGACACCTTAGAGACAAAATCACATGAGAACCCCATAAACCTACACACCACAGACCATGTAGACTCCACACACACACAAGGGTCTTGCAAACACTGAGGCCTTACCCCAATTCCCAAACACCTACCATATACAGATAGGCTAAAAGCACTGCCCCTCTTCCCTGTTCCATACAGACTCTGTTTAGGTGATCCCTGTCTGGCATACAAAGCAATCCAGACACTGCCTTGATGGGACTTTAGCACATCTGCAATTCAAGGCCCACTCCATTAACCTGTAGATGCAGCATCAACCTGGGCTGTGATAGCAGTATGGCTTGTTGGTGTGACAGATATGTGTACCACACACTCCCCCATCTGTGGAATTCACTCCCTGTCAACAGCAAACCAAGTGCCTCAATATTCCTAGTGATGTGCTCCCTGTATAAGTGCATGGGAAACACAGAAGACAGTCCTATGATCCCACCTGTGTCCCTGCTGGACAGGGACACTGTGTGCTGACATGTCTTAACATGGGCTACACTCTCGTCTGTGTGGGTTATAAGGGCTTCAGGGCCAATACCCAACTAATGTCATAGCAAACCACCAACCTATACACAACTGTCTGTCAGTGGTTCACCACATTGCTCTGTACTGCTCTGCCATTGACATACCTGGAAGTCACAGTGTTTGTTATGTGGAATATATTACACATATAATGGACATGTCTGCACAGCAGAATGCACTCTGTACCCACACCCATACCTCCCAACCTCTGACACCAAGACATCTGGACAAAGTCATAAATAAAAGTGGGACAAAGGCACAATGATTGGGACTTATTGTAAATATTGCCCTTACATACTGAGAAAGTTGGTAGGATGAGGGGTTTTGCATTAGAGGGAATTGTCTGAGGGTTATGTAGTCTGAAACAGTAATGTCTGTCATTATTTTGTAACATCAGTCTTCAATTAAATGCAACTAACTTTCCATAAAACATATGTTTATATAGACTGGATGAAACTTCTAGGCAAACACCTGGACAATCTGCCAAAAAAATGTGCAGTTGAGAGTTATGGCCACACCAGGATATGACATCTCAGGTAAGAAAGATACCACACAAGCAGGAGATCTCCAGCCAGTGTATAACCAAGTTGCTGGACTGTTTACTCAGTGTCATCACTCAACCAGCTGTAGCTATACCTCACAACTGACCTTGTTGGGCAAGAATGTATATAGCTGGGATCATAATATTGGTCTGTGCATTATACATCTTGTATTCCTCTGGTAAAGCACTGTGATGATCTGAGGATGTCTGTCACTAGGTAATGACACAAAATATTGCAGTGTCAGACTACAGATATGTCAGAAAATGTCTGCTAAAGAAACCCAGTACCCCTAGGAAAGTCTTGTTTACTTCTGAGAGGTATGGCTGTAGCACACAAAGCCCCAGACCAGAGAACAACTATCTCTGGAATGGAGTCCCACTCTCGCTATAGAAGGTCACACTGGGCATGCTTCTACACTTAGAGAATCACAAGCCATGTTGGAATCCACATCAGACTATATGACTGTATTGTGTATATATGTATTTGCATACAGACAGCTATGTACACCTTAAATGTCCCTACACACCCATCAGACAGGATTACCCTCAGCTAGCTGTAGGTGGCCCATATGTGATATATCTGCATCTGTTGTATATGAATACACAGACATATATATGGGCAACAGGTAATATGTTAAGCATGCACACACATAAACTTGGGGAAGAGAGAGATAGACAGTGATAGACAGAGAAAGAGAGACACAGGGGGACATACACAGAGTGAGTCACACACACGGCTACCCTGAATGACATAGAGTGACGTCCTGCTGCAGACAGTGGCATACTTTTCATAACCAGTCACACATGCCAGCATGATGGTGAGCTCCATTGTGTAATAGTACTGAGGTGGGGGTTATAATATTGCATCACCTGCCTGTGTGTGTGTGTGTGTGTGTGTGTGTGTGTGTGTGTGTGTGTATCTGTAGATTTAAGTATTAGGAGGTTGTTCCCATTCAGTGCACTTCCCATTATGCTACTTCACAAGATCTGCTGCTGTCATTCACCTTAGAAGTACCATTGGACACTTATTATTCCTACAAACTCTGTAGCACATGCGATAACTGTGTAATACTATAGTACAAATAACTAGATAAGTAGGGGTTCTAATCTCAGTTCTGGCAAATGAGAGTTAGGGAGTGTGTGTTTATTTGTAGGTGAAACAGTTTTAGACCATTCCCACCTACAACACTTCTTAGTGCCCTACTTAAGCAGTCCTGTTGATGTCATTGCCCTTAAAAGTACATTTGCACAGCCTCAGCCCTATACGGTCCATGGGGCATACAACAACTATGTAATAATATAGTACAAATAGCTAGATAGGCAGGGGTTCCATTCCCAGTTCTGACAATGTGTGTGTGTGTGTGTGTGTGTGTGTGTGTGTGTGTATGCATGTGTTTGTGTGTATGTTTATAGGATGATGTATTTTGAGGGTATAGTACAAATAACTAGATAGGCAGAGGTTCCATTCCCAGCTCTGGCAAGTGTGTGTGTGTGTGTGTGTGTGTGTGTGTGTGTGTGTGTGTGTGTGTGTGTGTGTGTGTGTGTGTGTGTGTGGGCTGAAATATTTTGAGGACTTTCCCACCCAGTACACATCCCAGTGTCATGTATGTATGTTTGTAGGCTGAAGTATTTTGAGGACTTAGCACCTTTGGGCACTTGTCAGCCCTATAAGCTCTGTAGCATGTGCGATAACTGCGTAACACTATAGTTCAAATAACTGGATTGGGAGGGGTTCTTTTTTCAGGTCCAGCAAATGTGTGTGTGTGTGTGTGTGTGTGTGTGTGTGTGTGTGTGTGTGTGTGTGTGTGTGTGAGAGAGAGAGTGTAACTGTATGTGCAAGAGTTTGTAGGATGAAGTATTTTGAGGACTTTCCCACCCAGTGCCCCACTTTAGCAGTCCTGCTGATGTCATTCACCTTAGAAGTACCTTTGAGCACTTGTCAGCCCTGTAAGCTCTGTATTCTGTGTGATAACTGTGTAACTCTGTAGTACATATAACTAGATAGGTAGAGGTTCTATTCTCAGGTCCAGCACGTGTGTGTATAAGTGTATGTGCAAGAGTTTGTAAGTTTGTAGGATGAAGTATTTGGAGGATTTCCCAACCAGTGTCCTACTTTAGCAGTCCTGCTGATGTCATTCACCTTAGAAGTAGCTTTGGGCACTTGTCAGCCCTGTGAGCTCTGTAGTGCATGGGATAACTATGTACCATTATATTACAAATTACTAGATATGCAGGGGTTCTATTTTCACATCAGGAAAATGTGTGTGTGTGTGTGTGTGTGTGTGTGTGTGTGTGTGTGTGTGTGTGTGTATAAGTGTATATACAAGAGTTGTAGAGCAATGTATTTTGGGGACTTTCCCACCCACAATACTTCCCAGTGCCCTACATTAGCAGTCCTGCTGATGTCATTGCCCTTAGAAGTATCTTTGGACAGTACTCAGCCCTCTAAACTCTGTGGCATGTGTAATAACTAAGTAACAGTATAGTACATATAACTAGATAGGCAGGGGTTCTACACTCAGTTGTAGCAAATGTGTGTGTGTGTGTGTGTGTGTGTGTGTGTGTGTGTGTGTGTGTGTGTGTGTGTGTGTGTGTATGTGAAGGTGTTTGTAATTGTGCATGTTTGTAGGGTAAAGTATTTTGATGCCCTTCCCACCCAGTATATTTCCCATTGCCATACTTTACAAAGGCTCTTGATGTAATTAACTTAGACATACCTTGTGACACTGTTAAATCCTAAAAGCTCTGTGGTGCATGTGATAACTGCTTAACACGGTAGTATATGTAACTAGATAGGCAGGGGTTCTAAACTCAATACTGGCAACTTTGATACTGTGTGTGTGTGTGTGTGTGTGTGTGTGTGTGTGTGTGTGTGTGTGTGTGTGTGTGTGTGTGTGTGTGTGTGTGCGTGTGAGACTCACATCAGTGTGTGTGTTTGGGTGAGAATCATATCCTCTGGAGGTGTGGGTGATACCATTTTGAGGCATGTGCCACCCAGTACACATCCCATTGCCCTAATTTACAAGGCCTGCTGATGTCATTAACCCTAGATGTATCTGTATACACTCATCAGCCCTCTAAGCTGTGTGGTTTGTGCAATTACTTTTTAATACTATAGGGGAAATAGATAGGTAGGTGTTCTAATCTTAATACCAACAACTATAGTAGTATGTGAAGCTTATCCCCTGTGGTGGTTGTGTGTGTAGGTTATACCATTTTAAGGCCTGTTGATCCCCTACCCATGACATTACTTTAAAGACCCTGTTAATGCATCTGCTTCACATGCACCTTGTAACACTATATGGCCCATACCAGTCATCTGTACAGATGTACATGGGATATCCACATGTTTGCAACCTATATGTGGTCTGTGTCCCCTGACAATGAGCATTCCTGTGAGATCATTGCCAAATATGTCAGTTACCATACTGGCACACATGCTAGCATCAGACATCATACCTGACTGACACATTATGCTGATACAAAGTCTGTTACACTATCACTTGTGAAGGTATGTAGGAGCAGTAGACGAGACCAATCGCTATGTCTGGTGGGTTATCTCACCATCCATGAAGGCATTTGCAAGTTTACCTGTTGTAAGAGGTTGTATGTTATGTCCCAGGCATATAATGTATGTGAAGCATGGCATGTGAACGCAGCACTATAGTACATACAAGTGGATGTGTAGGGTTACTAATATGTCTATTGGCAACTGTGTATGTGTTTCTGTATGCAGAGCCATTGTGGCTGCCTTCAGTTTGTGTATGTGATGGCTATACCATTTTGTGTGCCTCTTCCACCCGCTGAACTCCCCCATTGCCAACTTAGTGTTGGCCCATACAGATGTCATCCACTGTACAAGCACAGTTACACAGTTTGTAACACCAAGCCACTGTGGTACAATGATCATATCACTGTGTATTGTACATTAATAGATGGGGTCATCTACTCTAAGTGTCACCTCCATGTGCATGTGTGTCTCAATGCATGTCCGCATGCAGCGGTGTGTGTGTGTGTGTGTGTGTGTGTGTGTGTGTGTGTGTGTGTGTGTGTGTGTGTGTGTGTGAGATGGCTCTAACATGTTAAGGGTCTCTGAATCCACCATTGTCAATCCTAACAGTCCCTGCAATTGTCTCCCACTTCAGTAGTAGTGGCAGACACAGTCACACTACAGTACCACTGTGCTATCTGTGTTATGTATCTAGCACTATTGTTCGTAAGACTGTGCAGGTAGGGGCTGTGCTCAGCCCTTCATCAGCTACCCCATGTACAGGACTATGACTCTGTGTGCACTGCCAGCATGAGAGGCCAGACATGCATATCAGATAGCAGGCACACATGCTGGTAATTGTCAGGTTAGACTAACACAGGCTGACCTGTGTCAGGAATAAACCTGTCATACACAGTACCAGGCAAACCCTCATCAATTGCATGACCGTTGAGTGGATGTGACAGAAATGGCAGGGGCAACAGGTGCTGATAGCTGAATCTGTTGCAGTGAATGTAATGGCTAAGCTGGTGAGGGACCTAGTGCCAGTACTCAAGTAACCTCCTCTGTATGTTTGAGGTTGTGGTCCTACAGAACACCCAGGTAACATGTATGCAGGGTAGGTGGCTGTGCCAAGGGTATGTATGCAAGGTCACACTGTCTGCCACAATTGCCCCACACACACTGTTGCATGTAAATGCACCTGGTAAACATGGATACGTGCAGCTGTACCTTGGCTATGAAAAGGTCACTGTGTTCCCACTCCATCTTACTCATCATTGCTACTGTCAGTAGGCCCACAGCCTGCAGACACACAGACACCTGGTTCACAGACACCTGGTTCACAACCAGAATACAGTACATGACACTACAGTCAGTCAGCTAAGAGCAATAGTGCATCATGGCTAACAAGGTACATATACCTTGATGTGTACCCATAACTACTGCCAGCAGACAGCATCTTACACAGCATGACATTGCTACACTGTACCATAGTTACCCTGTGCATCAGACCCATTTGAGCATGTCAGTGCATTGATGGTATGGATAACAGGGTTGTGGCACATGTATCATCACATGCACAGGGTGTGGTGTTGGATTGCCAGAGGCCTAAGCTGGGCCATATGGCTGACATTGTGTGTGTGTGTGTGTGTGTGTCTGGAGGGGTGATGTTTAACTGGGCCATGCAGAGGAGCTGTGCATGTCTGGTGGTGACTGGCCTGGGACAGGAATGTGTGAGTGTTTGTCTGCACACCAGCAAGCAATGTGGATGCCTGGCACAGGGCTATGTTGGACAGCTGTGGATCGTACATGGCAGGATGTACGGTTCACTATCTCCTGGCACAAATGCAGTAACTGATTCACCAGGCCCAAGGACAGATTCAGTACTTCTCTCTGATGGTGACTGCTGTCTGCTGAACCCACATCCCTGATGGGACTGGCCAGGACAAAGTGCCTATGGCCTGCTCCGGTGTGGTGTGGACAGCACCCTCCCTTCAATAGTGCTTTGCAACTGCCACTATGGGACTGTGAATGTGCATGGCCATGTGGGCTCACAGCTGATCATGTTGCTGACCTATGTCCACCTGGCCGATGCACTACTCCCACCACATGCTCAAGCACAGACATTGCATGACCAAGCAGTGATAATGTCTCACCCACTGTCTGTCCATAACATTGGCAAGATGACGTATGGCATCACAAGTATTGTGGAGATTGTCATGCATGGCAGGGAGCACTGCATTCATGACCCTGAGCATCTGGCTGGTGTTGCAGTCAGTACATGCCTGTGCCTTCATGATGGACTGTAACAAGCATCTGGTAACACCTGATGTGGCACTTGCAACAGGAGCTGGATGGGCAACAGTCTTCTGTTGAGCATCCTTGTCCATCTGCCTGTGTGTGACCTCACCTACTCTCTGCCAATGGCTGGTGTCTACACTCACACTTGCCATACTCAACACACTAGCCTGTTCCATGCCACCACCCTTAACTTGTCCATTATTTATGGCTGCTGGGAACAACTGGGCATGTGTGGGCATACTGACTGTGTGCAGGGACATTGTGGGTGAAAGTGGGATACCAAACAATGGCATAGATCCAGGCACTGGCAAACCCACCTGTGCCTCACTATGATCACCATCATCATGGGAGTCTGCTAAGACACTGACATCAGGTTATGAGGGGGAGGGACACCAACCCCTGTGTTTGCCTGTGAGGAGGAACACAACATATGTAAATGTATACCCTGCAGTATTATGTTTGCTGATAGACACACACACACACACACACACACACACACACACACACACACACACACACACACACACACACACACACACACACACACACACACACACACACTCCTGTGACACCTATGGGCCCTTCAGGGCAGACCTTACAGTAGTTCTGCCTGCTGCAATCCATCTCTTTCACTGCTACTGTCAGGCCCACAACAAAGGGTGACAAATCCTACTGTGTGATGGACCTAGTAGCAGAATGGTAATTGTGGCCAAGACCAAGGCTATTGGGGTGAGCTATACAGTGTCACTAAGTGCATATGCACATACTGTAAGAGCTGACTTACTGCTATATACACCACACACAATGAGAAGGTGTAATGATATGTGATGATAACTGATGAGGGGACAAGACTGTACACTATTACTGCAGTACATATACAGTTCAGACTCACAGGGATTCATTTCAGACAACATTGAAGGGCAGTCTGCAATAAATACAGGAACATATAAAGTACTAGTTGCATAGCCTCATAAGATGATACCAGGCTAATGGCCCTGATGCCCTCATAAGCCTGGCCCAGACTTTCACCCATGTCCCTTCCAAGTCAGCACCTGTTTCCCCTCTCCAGCTGGGACACAAGCGGGATCCCAGGCATGTCTCATCCATTTCCCATGCAGTCATCCAGCTTCTTATTCAAGAGGGCTATACATGTATTCTACTAGACATGGGGAGGGGGTGTATTTTACAGACAGTGTATTGTGTGGGACACTACACTATCCTGCCAACAAGTACTATACATGTCACAGACCAGGTGAGGACCTTGCATGCTTGATGCATGAGTGCAATTTGTCTTACAGATATGCAGAAATGCCAACAAGGCTGGTTTGGACATGGCCTTGTATGCCAGACACAAGTCACCTATGATCAGTCTGTATGAGATGGAGTATAGGGACAGGGCTTTCAGCCTACCTGTATAGGATAGGTGTTGCAGACCCTGGAGTTGCCTGGTCAGGAACCTCTGTTGTCTCTGCAACTGCTGCATATGCTTGGCAAGGTACATGCCAAAGGAGCCATTTTGCTTAGTAATACGTCTGATAAGGGTGGAGTACAGGGATGTTGTGGCCTCCTGGTTCCTGGAAGACATACCCATATTTGTGAGGTGGGCCATGTAGAAAGCCTTCCATACAATGTTGCCCACATAGTGGGAAACTGTCAGGTTGTTACCAAGCTTGGTGCACAGGTCACCTCACACCTGATTGCATGCTCAGTACATTATTACTGTTATAATTAGTGTGGATGACATCTGCCACAGCATGGAGAATGATGCCTCTCCTGGCATTCAATTTGCGGAAATGCTTCTTGAACCAGTCATTAATTGGGTAAGGGCCACTTGGGGGATGCTCACATCAGTAGGGGAATGTAAGACAGTAGCCAGCTTACAAGCATCTGTACACCTGGTCAGCCACAGACCACTGCTTTTGTCCTGTACCTCAGATACGTATATCTCAAACAGTATAGGCCCCCAGACAGATCCTTGGGGTACACTGCTTTGGAAGACTCTACTGCTAGAGGTGGGCTCCCCTAATTTCACTGAGTGGGTACTATCATTGAGCCAGTTAGCTAGCCATCTGGTAACATACAGGTTGGTGCCTAGCTGTGTAGGTGTATGTATCCTGGACACCTGGGGATTATTGTAAGAGAATTGGGCTAGGTGAAGGTAGGCATTGTTCACCATCTTCTCCTCGTTCTTGTGTTTGTTGACTATTTCAGAGAGGTCGACCTGGTTTAATAGGCCTGAACTCCCTTTGACAATACCATGCTGTGTAGACTCAGGCATTTTGATGTTGCCAATGTCCCTGTTCATAATGTTTTTGATATTGCCTTCCATGCTCTTGCAGAGCAGGCTAGTTAGGCTGATGTGCATATGATTGGCTGAGTTGGTAGATTTCTCCACCTTTGTGTATAGTGTGTGTGTGTATAGCCTATGTGACAGTGGCTTTCCTCTGTGCAGATAGGATGACACCAGTGCTCAGGCTGTGGTTGACTACAGTGCAGAATGGATCTGAGAGCCCATGCCTGTGTTCATGTAGGATGCAGCCAAGGATTGTATCAGGCCTATAGAGACTTCTGTGTGTTGCCTTTGAGAGGCATTACGGACCTTCTTCCTGATGATAAGTGGAGGGGGGGCAGGTGCTGTGCATGCACATGTGTACCAATGCGGGACTGGGGTGTGATGTTTACAGTTCACCTGTCTGCAGCCAGTTGCCTACATCTATGCTGTATGTGTATGTGGTGTTATTGACCACCACTAAAGACCAGATTTTTGTGTTGGCTCTGGGATTGCAGACAAGTGTGGAAGGCCTAGTGATTGACCTTGGTGGATGTGTCCAATTTGCAGTCAAAGATAGCCTTAGGGTACTTCACCTTTGCTTGTTCAGACCAAGGTGACATTGCTTCCAATAAGGCACCTGCTCCTTCTTGGTCCTGTTCAGCAATTATTTCCACCTGTTATAGTATTTGTATATTGCTGCTGTCCACCATGGATGTTTAACCTACCTTGAGGGAGATGATGTCCTGTCAGGTATTGCAGAGTCCATACAGCTATGTAGGTGCCCACGTAGTATTGTGGTGTGGGCCTGGACACTACTGCTAGTTCCAACTGATGGGATATTAGCTGTAAAGCTACTTTGACCTGCTCTGAGGAGATTTATAGTAATTTGTGTAAAGTTAATTTTGTTTGACCCTGACAGGGGGGGGGGGGGGCAGGTGACATGGTGACCTGAACAGTGATGGCTATGTGGTCAGATCTTACCAAAGAGGATGATACTGTAGGAGTGCTACAGTGGCTTCCCATGTTGGTTAGGACCAGGTACAGGTTATTTCCACCTGTCATAGGAGTGTTGACCAGCTGATCCACTGCATTGCCATTGACAAAGCCGAGCAATCTCTGTGCATTCATGTTCAGGTGGCATAGGTCATGCACACTATGGTTGGGTAGTTGAAGTCACCCAGGAGCAGGGTAGATGACTGAATCCTGACAGATTCCAGCAAGTCCCAATAGGTGTGGTGGGTGTCAATAGTCATGGTCAGAGGCCTGTAGCTAGCTATGATTTGAGTAGGCATTTGGTCAACTGTTAACTGCACTCGGGATGTCTCCCATGCATCATGCTGTTTGGCCAGCCTGGAGGTGTGTATGTGTATGTTGTATTCAACACTCCACCTCCTGTGTCTTTGCAGCCCTCCATTTGGGGTCTAAATGTATAGTGTGATGAGTAACATGGCAAGGTTAGTGTGCTCTCCACAGCTACAAAGCAGGTGTCAGTGACTGCACAAATGTCAGCATCCTACAGGACAAGGTACACCTGCATTGACATGGGTTTCATACTGAGACACTTAGCTCCTGTTAGAGCAAGACATCTACACAAGGGCACATGTCACTGGTGGGCAAAGGCTAGAAAATAGTGTCACTTTATGAGTCTAGCTGAAACACACATAGTTGCCAGCAAAGACGGTGTCGCATTCATGGGTCTACTCCGCAGAATATGACTTCTGACAATCAAATGTATGTTATTATGTTATGACTTCAGTCTTTACTGGGATGCCAGTGATGTGCCAGACAATAAACACCTATATGAGGCATTGACTACAAATATGAGACAGACATGTGGTCAGTCTGCAACACTCTAGACATTTGTCAGGTATGATCTCAGTATATAACATGCAGTTCAACACACACTTCTGCGTCTGTTGTGTACTATGCACATACCCGATATAAGTCTCTTACATTTGTAGGACAAGCACATGTATGATAGTAGCATTCACAGGTGACATATGAATATGTATAACATCCCAGGTAGCTGGCCTAGCAGTGTCACACTCAGTATTGCACAACAGGCACTCCAGTAGTATTCATACATGAGCTGACCTTTGCTGGGGTGACTCAGGGGCCAGAGAGGTAATCCATGTCTGTGCAGACAGGGCAAGCAGGAATAGCCATATGTGCCGGACAGCAGTATGTGAGGACCAGCAGGTCTTGTTGCGACCTAGTGTTTAATGTTCTATTTGACATTATTGCATCCCCCTTCTGCATTCCATTACAAGCTTACATGATTGACATACCTGTTATAGTGCTGAAGAGTTTCCACAGAATACTGCAAATGTATAGTCACAGTCTGTCTTTGTGTAGATGGGTTCAGACCTGTGTTGAATAGGCAGCAGCTTGCCTTTTGTAGGTAATGTTCATGAACAGGTGATGACCTGTGTACCAATCGGTTTCTCCCACTTGCTACTTGCATCCAGAGCAGCTGTGTTGTCTTTCCATTGGCCAATGCCATAGCAACATAGTGCTATAATTAAGTCCTTCATGTGGGCCTTGCCCCATTTCCTTGCCTGTGTGGAGGACATTATGGAGGTGTGGGGGCTACAGCTTCACAGACAGTAGGTAGAAATACCTCTCAGGACAAGACATGTGAAGACAGCCCAACAACATGGGGGATAAAGCTCCAGAATTGGGTACAGATTGTAAGTTAGTATTGCTCTTATACACACAGAGGATTTTTAGATTAACAGGGTTTGTCTGGACATGCATTTTCTGTCTGACTTGACATCTGACAGTGATATATCTCTGACATACCTCTCAATTGTCCATATGTCAACAGACTGCCCAGAGGTCTGCCTGTTATGTTTGGTCTGTTCCTCAGACAGCTTTTGTTTTTGTGAAATCAGTAGGATAATGTGAGGATTGTAGTCAGTAAATGTTGACATCCATTGGTGTTTCAGACATCATATCCTTCAGGGATGTTATGTTACAACAAACCCTGTAACACCATCAACTGTTTCAGTTTGTAACACCATTATGTGAGATATGTACCTCTTTCCAGCCTCCTGTCGCACAAGTATGTCATGCTTTGTCCAGATGTTTTGCAGTAAGAGGTTCATAGTTATGATGTATCGTTATTTAGTGACTGCACTCCTGGTATCATCTCAGTGACTTAGCAGACTCCTGGAAGTGGTATGCGGCAGTGACCATAAATATAGTCCCACACCCTGGACATTCTGTAGAAATCTATACAGTTGAGAGTTATGTATGTCTGGCCATTGTTAACAGACTGCCAAGACTGTGTAGCAGTGTTGTGTGTAAATATTTGTTGGGTTGAGTAGGGTTAGTAGCAGATGTGAGTGTCATAGCTCCTTTTCTATCTGACTGTGCATGCTGCTACAGTTGCTGGTGGTCTATCAGGTGTATATATTTCTAGGGGCAGACTTGGAAATGTCCTGTAACACCTCAGGATTCCCAGTAGACTGTGAGTTGGGCCAGTAAATGTCAGTGTAGTGTGTGAATGGCAATCAGGGTATGTTTGTTCAAATAGTCATTCTATTCTAGAGTTCATTTTGGGTACTGGTATGTTGCTGTGACTGTGGTGCAAATGGTTGTGGGTAGACATTTTCACACCAGTATCTGCTTTTCCCTCCAGTTCCATTCCTGTAGTGCATGGAGTATTTGGAAATACATGGGTAATTCCCCAGAGCTGATTTGGGGTAGTGTCATGTTGATCTTGATGTGGTTCAGAGGGTGGTGGGTGAAATGGTTGTCAGCTCTCACTGTTTTTTCTCTTCTGTTACATGACTGCAGTCATACCTCTCTACTGTCCAGATGTCTAGACACTGTCCAGATGCATGGCTCATATGTTTGGTCTGTTCCCCATAAAAGTTGTGGGTTTCTTAGAAATCACTTGGATGATATGAGCATTGACATCAATACGTAATGACATTCATTTGTGTTTCAGACCTGGAATCTATCAGGAATTATATGTTAAATCGAACCATGCTACTCTAGCAGATTTCTACGCGTATAACAGTCATATTTCAAAGATGTCACTATTGTTTGTCCTTTATCCCCCACTTTGTCAGGTTTTTTTTGCAGATGTCTTGCAGTAAGAGGTTAGTTATCTCTCTCTCTCTCTCTCTATATATATATATATGTATATAATGTGTGTGTATGTATAAATATACATACACACACACACACACACACACACACATATATATATATATATATATATATATATATTTATGTATACATATTTATGTATATAACAGTACTACAGATATATATTTTTCCCTTATGTGAAATGACTGTAGTGCACACTATTTTGTAAAAACACTACAAATTCTTACAGCTCTGATGGTGTAATGGTGTGGTACTGTGATTATAGTGTGCAGGGCCCTGGGTTCAAGACTTGAAAGAGATTACTTCTTTTTCCTTACTGTTAAATTACCAAAATGCATGATATGTTTGTAAAAGCATTACAAGCTCCCACAGCTCAGATGGTGTAGTGTTATGTTGCTGTGATTGTAGTGCACAGCATCCTGAGTTTGCAACTTGGCAAGGCTTATTATTGTGTTGCTGGGCAGAACAAGAGCTGGTGGAGACAAAGTGAGTAAGGCACTTTTAAGCAGTTGTAAGTGGGCTTGCATGGTTTTACATGGAGCTAAGTGATGCTAACAGGTGGTTAAGCCCTCTTAGCTTCACTTAGCACCGCTTACTCATGCTTACACCCACACTAATTTTAATTAAAGAAAATAAAAAAGGGTGATAGGAAAGTGGTGAAAAGGGGGCAAGCAGGGGGTAAAACATTAGGAAAAACAGCTAGGGATGTGCAGGATGGGTGTAGGAAAGGACCATAGCTCTACATTTCTTCTGCAGCAGCAGCTGTGAACAATGTGTAGAATTTGGAATTTACAGCCTCATACCCCACAGGGAGGGGTGTTGGTGACAGACATTTGTAGAAACATTTTTGTGGGTAGATTTATTAATTTCACTGTACATGGGGGTGAAATGTAGAGCTATGTATGGGTCAATTTTTTTGTGGGACAGATGTGCTTTTTTTTTAGGTGAGAGTGGGTTGTTGGGGAAGGGCTGTATGTATGTTTGGGGGGTAGGTTTGGTAGGATAGGTAGCATTTGCAGACAGACAAGGCACACAAGACAGCAGACAGGGGAGGTATATGACACATGAGGGTGGTAAACACATTGGACGGGGAGGATGGTTGGGATTCAGAGGCCCATGAGCCCCAAATGGATACAGTGGTACTGAGGTCCCCACCCATGGGCAGTCACCACTGCACCTTCACGGCCCCAAAGGTGGCTGTGCTGGGGGCTGGGCAAAATGGGTGGCCTGATCCTCGAGGTGCACAAGGCGGCCCTCCATCTGGTGCAACTGCCCACCCAACTCAGAGAGGATGATGCTGTGCACCATACCCTGGAACATTCTGTGGGTGATGAGCTCCTCTCCATGCCCAAACCCAGGGGGGACGGGCCCCATCCCCTGAGGTGGTTCTACCTGAAGGTGGTGCAGGACCAGCAGAGGAGGATGTTCTGGGTTGGGTCCCAGACGTGCTGGGCCTGGTGCCACAGCCAGATGGGGTGGGACAGGCAGATCCACTGGGATCTGCCTTCCCAAATGTGCTATGGTGTTGTTGTTTTCCCAGATATATTGATTAGTCATGAGCAACACATTGCAAAATTAGTTATAACAGCATGCATGGGTGTTCCCATTAACCCAAAGCAACAGGTTTGAAACAGTTGTATAGCAAACAGAACATATGCATAAATGGAACAACAGTAAGCATTTTAACAGCATGCAAGTTACAGTGATGGCAACAGGCCACCAGTAATGGTATTTGAACAAGGTATGTTAATATGCAACCAATGAAATATATGAACAATAATGGAACATATGTCCCAACAATAAGTTTTGAGAACCACATATCCATAATATATGAATAATGATTATTGATGCAGATGATGGGTAGTGGGAGAGAATAAAAAGTCCTTTAACATCTGTATCAGCTTCTATTTTTCACAACAGCACTGCTCAATACTCTACAGGTCTGCCCTCACTTGACATCTATCTATGACCCATAGCTTCTGTAGCACATACGTACCTGTTAGACTGTCAACCTGTAATGATATGGGGCAGACTGAGTGAACTGTGGCTACTTTACTGGAGGGGGATTTTACATGTCAGGGTTACGTACTTGACAAAGATGGGGTACCCTGCAATGATGTTGTGTGAGTCTGTTACTAGCATAGTTCACCTGGATTCCTATCTGTGTCCAAGCTGATTGGCAGCAGTGACTACTAGCCATGACAGCGTGACACTTGAGAGACATGTATCTGGCAGAGGGCATGGTGTATGTACCTATCCTGCTGTCATTTGCAGGCATGGGGTTGGACAGTGGGACAGTTGTACATGATGTATTGTTATACCCTTCAAACAGCTATTACAAACATTTCATTACCTGTAAGACCTGTGGAGAAAATATTGGTTACTAGTATCTGACTGTTTCTACACATATTCCAGATTTCTTGAGTGTATATATGCACATATCTCAGTACCACTTCCTGGATTCAAACTGTGTTTAGGTGTGCTAAAATGATCTACAAGGTTGTTTCTCATTACACTGGGCTACTGTGGAACTGCTGTTTCTTGTTTAACTGTTTTTTGCCTAATACTCTGTGAGTTAGACAGTCTGACCTTGTAATCCTGAGATTCATGCATGCCAGATAGTTACTGTACTGTGTAGTAATCCTTTGAAATTATATGATCTAGAAAATGAAGGTTAACACAGGGCACTGCAACAGGGGACACACTATAATACATTTGACATTAGTATTCAGAGTTAGGTTCTTAGTGCATAACATATGTCATATTTTATGTATATCTTGATTTACGGCTCCACAAGCTACTGTTTTGCATACTAGTTGATTCTCAGAACAACCTCTGTTAATTCATGCTGTCAAAACCATGTTTTCTGTGCAGAACCTGTACACATTCTATTTCTGCAACAACATACTAGAATAAAAACAACAGTTGTTGGTTTAAGTTTTTATTGTAGTTATATGACATAGTGCTCTACTACTGCATATGTTGTAGATGACTGTTAGTCTGGCAAACATTTGTTTAATCATTTCACAGAGAGCACAGTAAACAATTTACTCCTTCTTATTTATTTCAATATGTACTAAAAGGTAGATCTGTACTCACTAGCCTGTCAGTGCATCCTTGTCATTCTTTTGGCATGGGCCTCAATGTTCATAGCCCTCTCTTCTGCAACTGTCCGGGTGAGAAACAAACATTATGCATGTCTGTCTATCACATACTCAGGATAGAATTTGGTACAGCTATATCTGGGATACTTACAAACTGCTGGAGCATGCCGGTCCCGAGCATCATGGATCCATTGGGCCAAGAGCTCCACCTTCCTATGCTTTAGGTCAGCATAATGATGCTGTACCTGCTCATCAGTTTGGGGGATTCCAGTGGCACTGGTGAGGTTGCTTGCCAGACAGTCCAAGGCCTCTGCTTTGTACTGAGAGCCTTGGTACTAGCCCTGCAGCAGTCTGTCATCTTGGTGTTCTACGAGGAGTCCAGCCATGACCCTGGACTCCAGGATGCCCCTGCACTGTGCCTAAAAGCATGCTCCCTCTCCAACACCAAGCATGTTCCTGCAGAGATCAAACTAAACAGGTTATGGCTGTAGTCCAACCTGCATGGTTTAAATAAGGTCATATTCCCGCCCTTTGCTGTCATTTGACCATTTTGAAAATGCTATGCTCAGCTAAGCAGTGCACAAATCCACTAAGCTGGGTTAAACAGTGCTTAAAGGGGTAATTGCTGAGCATTGGTTAACAGTGCGCAAATCCTTTTAGCTGAGCTGACTGCTGCTTAGCATTCACATTTAAGCAATGCTTATACTGACTAAGCATAGCTAATCACTGCTAACCATTGCTCAGTTTTCATTTTAAAAATATCAGGATAATGACTAATTAATCATTACTAACATATTAGTAAGTGTATATGATTTACTTTACATGACATCCCTCTATGTGCTTTCATTAGATTACCATGGGGTGTGACTGTACTGTATGGGACACTTGTGTATACATGGGTGATTTCACATGTTATATGCACTCACACATCCATTTTAGACCAGCTATACTACACTGGTTGACAAATATCAATTACTACATAATTTAAAATTAAAATTATAACTTTAACACTGCTTTCCCATTTAAAAATAAAGTGCCTGTCTTGGTACTTGAACACCTGCATGTAAAGCTGGGATTCTAACCACTATGCTATCTCTGCATGAGCATTTTAGTTGTATATTTTTACTTATCTCCTATGGCATGTTTCAGCAATGCTGGGCAGAAGGCCATAATGTGCACATCCACTCAGCTATGCTTAAACATACTTTAGAATGGAAAAATATAAATTCATAAACCCACTTTATTTACATGTATCTGTACTCCTCATCAGTCACAGGAAGGGAAATTGTAAAGGGAAACATGGGGACATATTGTAATTCTTGGTTTTACAAAGTTAGGACGTGGGACTGTGGTTTTCTAGCAAATCATTGGCAAATCACTCGGGGTTTAAGTTAGAACATAGTGACAGACATTGGGGTTTCAGACTTCATACCTTTCAGGAAGTCCATGCTACTGCAAACCTTTACAGGTTTGTCAATGCAATATTTAAAAAGTGTCCTTATTTTTGTGCCTTTGTCCCCTCATTATTTATGGCTTTGCACAGCTTTCTTGCTCTAGGAGGTTGAGAAGTATGTAAGGCAGGCATCTGGGAATTCTGTAGAGACCTGCACAGTTGATGTCTATGGCCGCACAGCAGTTTCAAATGGCAGACGTTTGTGTTTCAGTCTTCATATCCTTCAGGAAGTCCATGCTACTGCAAACCTTTTATTCTATCAGCTTTCTGGGTTTGTCAGTGAATATTTAAAAAAGTGTCCCTATTTTTGTGCCTTTGTCACCCCCTTATTTATGGCTTTGTACAGCTTTCTTGCTCTTGGAGGTTGAGAAGTATGTGAGGCAGGCATCTGCGTATTCTGCCGAAACCTGTACTGTTGACGGCTATGGCCGTATGGCACTTTCAACTGGCAGACATTTGTGTTTCAGTCTTCATACCTTTCAGGAAGTTCGTGCTACTACAAACCTTTTATTCTATCAGCTTTCTGGGTTTGTTAGTGCAATATTTAAAAAGTGTCCCTATTTTTGTGCCTTTGTCTCCCCGTTATTTATGGCTTTGTACAGCTGTCTTGCTTTAGGAGGTTGAGACGTATGTGAAGCAGGAAGCTGGGCATTTTGTGGAAACCTGTACTGTTGACGGCTATGGCCATATGGCACAATGCAGGGGTCATGTGACAGAACCTGTCACCCCCCCCCCTGCATTGTTTCTTGATCCTCTATCTATTTCACTGTCTGTGGACACTGAAATACTCAATTTATTTTATTTCAGTGTCCGCAGACACTGAAATGCTTTTCAAAAGTGCCATATGGCACTTTCTGAGTGCAGGGAGCATGTTAGATGCATGTGCGCTACCTAAACATGCCCCCTGCACTCAGTAGTGTTCATGTCCATTTAGCCTTAGCAACAGCAAGCCTTCATGAATATGCAAGGCGGACTGCTGTTAAAGCTATAGTTAAACAGACACGGTTCACTCCATGCAGGAATACCACTATTCCTGCATGGAGTTTATTGAATCCCAGGGATAGATATTTTCTGGGTATTGTATATGGAGTTGTACTGGCTCACTGAGGACCTACATGAATTTTCCCTGAAGATATACCTTAAGACATAATGCGTATTGTTTTGGCAATACCAGTACATTCGTTTCAGTGGTACTGAGATGGCCTCTTTACATGTTTATATTTGTAGGAGACTTGCATTTGAAGTCTATATATCATATCTGTATAGTAAATTCAGTACTATTGTACATAACTGTTTTAGTTTGTATGTTTATATTCATAGGAGACTGTGCTTAAAGCTTTTTATAGAATGCATGTATATCAGACTCAGTGGTACTGATACAGAATCTTAAGACATTAAAATGTAATAGTGTAGAAGTCTGTACTGTAGTCTAACCTGTTAGTATGAGTGTGCCCATGGTTTCACAATATCAGTGTCACTCAGGGGCAAACCACAAGTAATCCTAGAAACAGTACCTTCCACATTATCCACTACAATTAAATTAAGCAAATAAGCACACACCTCTTTTATTTTCTACTCCCCCCATTTCTATCAAATCCACTAAAGCCTAATTTCTCCCTCTCTATCCACCTGCCCCTTTTGACTGATCCCTCTTCCTCAGTGAGTCTTCCTTCTTTACTATTCATCATTTTACTCCCCAATTCTTAGTAACTACTACAACTGAACATATTGTAAATAATAGCTGTTCCTTATATTGATCACTGCTGCAGTAGCCTAAGCTAAATTGGGTTATTTCCTCCATAATAATTCAAAGCTTAAGGGCATCTTCAATGCACCCAATCCATCAGCAGGCTAAAAAGACAGATTTGGGTGTCAAGCTATTCAGAGATTTCATGCCAACTGAGAGATAGAGGCTGAACCTTGAGAGAACATTGCTAGGAACAACAAACAATAAATGTCTACACCTTCAAAAAAAGAAAAGGGGAATGAACAAGGGAGTGGCTACTGCAGCACTGATCATTCTACCTTCTACTGTTATGGTAAGTTTACTTAAACAAATATATTACATTCTTCATATGGATCAATACTGCAGTAGCCAACATGTATAGTTTACCACAGCTTAGAACAGTTGAGAGGTGGAAGGAGAAGGGTTCAGGAGCCTGGAGAACGGCCCTAACAAAGCCTGAGCTAGACCTGGAAAAGCAATCTAGCTTGTACTGCTTTGTAAGATATGTAGAGAGGACCAAGTTGCTGTTTCTAGAATACTTTTAGAGTCCAACCCTTTCAAAAAACAAGGCATTGGTAGAATGTGCTTGACCCTGCATGGAATAGTTTTGCTGTGGTGAGAATAACAAAAGGTAATAACCTTAGACAACCATTTGAAAATAGTATGTTTTGACACAGGTTGTCCCTTCTTCTTATATTCACAAGAAATGAACAACTGATCTGAAATTCTAAAAGATTTTGTTCTTTCAAAATAGTACCCAAGTTGTCTGTGGACATCCAAGGTATGAAGTATCCTTTCTCCCTTATTTGTGGTTCAGAAAAGAATATAGATAGATGGATTGTTTGGCTTAAAGTATACCCAGATACCACTTTAGGCATAAAAGGATATGTTCTCAAGGAAACCCCGCCTTTGTTGAAAATTAGATAAATTTGACCCACCATAAGAGCTTACAGCTCAGATACTCATTATGCAGAGATCAGTTCAACCAGTAAAACTGTTTTTCATGTTAGGAACCTCATGTCAACCAGATGAGCTGGTTCAAATGGAGCAAATGTTAGCATCACACAAAATTAAGAGCCCAAGGAGGAGACATCAGTTTTCTTGGAGGTCTCTTATGCAAAACCCACTTTCAAAAACATTTTGACATGAGAATGCCTTGAAGGGTGGGGGTTGGTGTCCATGAGCAGACTCGGTGAAATGGCTGACATTGAACCTTGATAAAGGAATAAGATAGGGCAAAGGAAAGTAAATGACACAAATATAGTAAACAAAGAAAAACACTAGCCTTGGATGGGTGCTTATTATGTTGTTGGCACTAACTAGAAAACGTTTTCCATTTGATAATATATGATTTTTAGTAGCAGGATTTCTTGCCTCCATTAGTACCTGCTGTATATCTTCAGTAAATAGGTGCCTAAAAGACCACCTTTATAATTATGATTTCTAGTGTATGACCCTGTTTGTCTATGGAAACTTATTTTTGAATTTATGTTCAAGCAATTCTATATTTGTTGTATAATATCTTGTTTAATTGTTCATAGGTTCATAGATAGGTACTCTGCTATTGGCCCAAGGGCCTATGTAAGCCTAGCCAACAAGGTTCCTTAGCTTACGCCACCCAAGAAAGTTATTTTCCTGTGCCACTATTGAGCAGAGACACAGACATGATCCCCAGGGAGTATTTCCTATTTCTCATCCACTCATCAAGATTTTTCTTGAAGAGTGCTAATGAAGAACTTTGCTTGACATAGATGGTAGCCTGTTCCAGAGTATGGGAAGTCTCTGGGACAGGAATCTATCCCTCCAGCATGTTCTGTTTATTGTGGTGACAAGGTTTATGTCCCTAGAGCGTGTAGCTCAGATGGACTGGGATTTCATTAGATGTAGCATGTCCAACAGCTCTGGGTTTGACATAGCTTTATATGTTAGGCAGAGATCACCCCGGAGTAGGCGATATGCTACAGAGTAAAGCTGGAGTTTTTTGAGGTGGTCAGTGTAGGGCATTTGTTTGAGGCCAGTAATCCTCTTTGTGATGTTCTTCTGTGGTCTTACCAGCTGCTGCAGATGTCTTGTGAGGTACATTCCAAAAGGGGCGTTGTACTCTATAATGGGTCTAATGAGTGTAGAGTAAAGGGGAACAACTACCTCTTTTTTCCTGGATGAGAACCCTTTTATGATGAGGTGTGCCATGTAGAAGGACTTCCTGACTACTGTGGCGATATGACTATCAAAGGAGAGACTACTGTCCACCTGGGTCCCAAGGTCTCTTATCACACATTCGGTGTTAAGTAGATTGCTGCCTATGTGGTAGTTCATGGGTACAGAGTTTTTACCAAAGGGATGACACTGCACTTTTTGGCATTGAGCTTGAGGCCATGGCTCTGACACCAGGCATCTGTCTCAGTGAGGCCCTTCTGTAGGATGCCCACATCATTTGGGGACTTGACTATGGCTCCTAGTTTGCAGTCATCTGTGAACTTTATTAGCCAGAGGCCTTCTGTGTTAGCCTGTACTTCAGAGAAGTAGATGCCAAACAGGAGAGGTCCCAGGACGGAAGCCTGTGGTACTCCACTTGTCACGGCTTTGAGGTCAGATTTGGAGTCTGCAACTTTTACAGTGTGCGTTCTGTCAGTGAGCCATTTGGCAACCCATCTTGTGATGTAGGGATTTATAACTAGGTTAGTGAGTTTAGCTATAATTCCAGAATGGGGGATGGTGTTGAAAACCTTGGTGAGGTCAAGATATGCTGTGTGAACCACCTTACCCTCATATACGGCTTTAGTGACTGCCTCAAAGAAGTCAATCAGGTTCAGCAGGCATGATCTGTCTTTCACAAACCCGAACTGGGTGGGATCCAGAGTTTGGAGGTTACCAATGTCTTTGTTTATGAGTTCCATGATGATACATTCCATGGCCTTGCAGACCAGGCTCGTTAGGCTAATAGGTCGATAATTCCCTGGATCAGTGGTGGCTCCCCATTTGTGGAGTGGGATAACTGTTGCTGTGCGCCATTCAGTGGGCACAAAGCCTGATGTGAGGCTATTATTGAACATGCTGCTTAAGTGGGGAGCCAGTTCGTTCTGAAGTCCATGTAAAATGCAGCCTGGGATGTTGTCCGGTCCCATGGATGCTGTGTTTTTGGCTTAAGAGAGTGCATCTTTTATCTGCGTAGTTGTGATTACAGGGACTCTGCATTCTTCCTGTATAGATGTGGGCCCTTTAGGGGGTGAGGGGGGGTAAAGTTAGCACTGAACCTATCTGCCAAGATGGTGGCAATATCAGTTGGTTCTGTAATTTTTGTGCCAATGTGCTGTAACTCAGAGCAGAACTGGGTGTTGCCATCGAGATTCTTGACGTAGCTATAGAATGCTTTGTGGTTGTCCTTAAAATTAGTGGCGATTTTGTTTTCATAGCTAGCTTTGGAGGATCTTATAAGGGATCTCAGCTTCTTACTGAGGCTGACCAGGGAGCTCCTCCACTCATGGGATTTTATTATCTTTTGCAGAAGTTTCTTCCTTCTGTTGTACAGTTTGGTTATGGCAGGGGACCACCAGATTGGCTTCCTTTTTTTGGAGTATAGCGTCTTGGTTCTGTTTGGGATAGCACAATCCATGCACTCATGTAAGTGCTTATAGAGTGCATTTGTGTAGGATTCGGCAATTGTAACTGTATTGTCCATCTGCATGGGTGTCATGAAGTTCACCACTTCTGTCTTAAGAAGCATGAAGTTGGCTTTGGAGAAAATTTTTACTGTGGTTTCCTTAATGGGGGGTGGGGGCAGGATGTGGATATCAGGGGTGATTAGCTTATGGTCAGAATGGACCAACGAGGAGTTGACTTCAGGTGTGGAATACTGGTCACTCATGTTGGTAATGACTAGATCTAGGATATTGTTGCCCCTGGTGGTGGTGTGGATAAGTTGATCCAGTGCATTGGAGTTTATGAATTCCAGAAAGCATTGAGCTAAGGAGTTGGTACACAAGTAGTTTTCCCAGTTAATAGTGGGGTAGTTGAAGTTGCCCATTATTAGGGTGCATTGTTGAACCCTAATATTTTCCAGTACATCAAGAAAAGAGGAGTGGGAATCCTGGGGCATGGTCAGGGATCTGTAGCAAGCTAGAATTTGGATTGCAGTTTTGCCCAGAGTTAGTTGCACTTGGATAACCTTGGAAGTATTATGCTGAGCAACTAGCCTGGAGGTGTGGATATCCTTAATGAATATGGACACACCTCTACCTTTGGTGTTTCGATCCAGGTTACATGGCCGAAACGTGTGGTATGAGTTATAGCTTGGTAGTGCAGGGGTGATCTCTGGAGCCTTGAACCAGGTCTCAGTCACTGCACAGATATCAATGTTCTCCATTTTAAGGAGTGCCTCGAGTGAGTGCATTTTGAGATTTAGACTTCTAGCATTGAGTAGCATTACCCTCAGTTTTTGCTTGCCTGTTCCTGTTACAGTGGTGAATTTGTTATTTGAACCTTGCCTAAAAAGGCACTATAGGGGCAGCAAGAGCCTTAGCCAGTATCCGGAATCCCAGGGATGACAGGTGCAGGCCATCTGTGGCAAAGCATCGTGGTCTGTCGACCATGTCATCCCAAGCAGACAGATACTGGATCCCCTTAGAATAACACCAGAAGCTTAGCCAATTGTTGAAGTCAATCATTTTGTCCTTGTACTGCTGTATCATTCTGGGCGATGGCAGAATGCTACTCAGGGCTAGGGTCATACCTGCCTGGGTTACAAGATCAGAGAGCTCTTCCTTGTTTCTTTTCATGTAGTCCAGAAGGTACATCTCAGGTCATTCACACCAACATGGACAATGACAGAGTCATATTTGTACTTGTGGAGTGACCTGAGTTCATTGGTTATGTGGTGAATCCTGGCATCTGACAGGCATCTGACAGTAACCTTCTCCTTGTTTAGCCTGGTGAGTGGGACATCAGTGTGCCTGACTATAGAGTCACCTATGACTAGTGAGTTGGGTATGTTGTTTTGCCTTATTGGCTGTGGTTGAGTGGCACACTGAGTCTGTGGGCTATGTGTCATTTGGGTTGTGTTGGGGGGTGGAGGTTGCTTGCGTTTCTGCTTTGTAGGTCTCTGTTGCTTACACAGATCATTATTGAGAGCCTCCACAAATATTTTTGTGTTGCTATGTGTGGATTTTGGTGGTGTAGATTTACTGAGACTATGTGATGAGTGTGGTGGGGTGCAAATATTTACCTTCTCCTCATGACTGTCAAGTTCAGTCTTGGTTGGATAGAGCTTTACCTCCAGTTTGGCTAGATAAGTGCATCTCTCACAGGTTGTAGTGTTGGGTAGTAGAAGGAGAATGTTGTATGTGTACATGAGGCATTTTCTACATTGCCTCAAGATGCCCAGATTCATCAGATAGACAGGAGAGAACACTGGGAGCTGATCCTTGGACATGCCTGAATAAAAAGCTATTTTCCTCTAGATAAGTGAAGAAAGTGAGTACAAGAGCTGTTTTTCTCTAAGCAAGTAAGAAAAGTAACTACAAAAACTGTTTTCCTCTAGATAATGAGGAAGGTTGACTGCTATAGCAATTAGTAGCTTATTTAGTGCTTACAACTTCTGAACAAGTGCTGAGCATGAATAAGCAAATTTAAGTGCTAAAACTAAGAATCTATATCTGCACTAGACGAGTTACAGGACAGAAACAAGTGCAAATGCAGGCTTTCAAATCAGAAAGTTGAGAGAGATGGGAGAGATTTCCCAAATGGCCAATAACTACAATTTCTGGGCCAGAACCACTCCTTATGTGGTAGACAGGTTACCTAGTGCTTACCACTCCCACTGATAAGCTAGAATATTTCCCCCTAACACAGAAAGGCTTAGGGGGCTCAGAAGCTTGCATAAAGTCCTGGATACAGCAAATCTGTATCTGGAAAACTACTTACAGGAAAGGTAGGGAACAGGCTTACAGTTTTTTTTTTTTTTTTTTACAGAAAAGTAGCAAAAACAGTAGTAACAACAATTCACATGCAGTGCAAGCTAGCACACTTGAGTATGTAGCAATATTAGACCAAACACAGTTTAAAAAATGCAATTAAATTAAAAAAGGACTAAAAGCAAGTGCAGAAAGAGTTTATTAGGTAGAATGTGGTAAAGAGATGGGACTGGGGGAGTGTCCCAGATCAAATGTACAGTGCGGCGGGCAACTGCAAACGCCACCAAATTTAAACTACAAGCCAAATATAGGGAGGGTGGGTGAGACAAAACAGTTTCAAAAGAGATCTAAGCAACAACTAACAGTACAAACTCTAAAACCAAAAAAATATACTCAGCTCTGCATATTTGCAGATAGACTGGAAAGCAGTCTCTCAGAACACAGGTTCCAGCAATTAAATGCAGGCTGTTACTAACAGGTCTAATTTTATGCAATTGTTTCTCAGTATTCTAGCCACTGTATGCTGTATCAATTGTAAAACTCTGATTTTTAATCCTTTTATATGTTCTATGCTCTTTGTACAAAATAGCTATGTTTATATAATTTTTTTATTATTATTATTTTTATTATTTTTTATAATTTTTTACTATGTGTTTGGAGCTTTTCTCCCCGGGCCTCCACTGAATACGGTCACCTTATGTCAAGAAGGACTAACCCGGTAAACAAATGGAAAATAAAATAAAAATAAATACAAATATTAAGACCCTATCATCCAGGCAGTCAGTTGAAGTTATTTGGGGTTGGAATGTATAAAACATCCCTGTTCTTGAGTGAGTAGATTCAGTCTTTGAGGATGCTTGTGGTAATTTCCCCTGGCCAACTCCAAAAGAAGGGAAAACCACTGATGGCTGGGTCAGAAGGGATTCACCACAATGATCTTTTGAGATTCCTTCTGAATCTGGAAAGGGTAGAAAAGTATACAGGAACATTCTTATCCAAGGAAAAGAAAAAGCATCTGTCTTCCAGGCCTTTTGGATGGAGTTGTGGCACAGAATTTTTCCAGCTGATTGTTCAGAGAGGTGGTAAAGACATCTACTTGAGGAACTCCCTTTAGATGGATAAATTCTTAGAGGACCCCCTGATCCTCATTGATATGCTGTTCAATGATGCATTTAATCTCATAGGTTCATAGGTTGGTACTGAGCTATCTGCCTGAAGGCATATATTAGCCCAGCCATGTTGTGCGGAATTCACTGTCCCTTTAGTAGTTCCCTAGACCCTTGTACTAGCAGCTAGTACCCTTGGCCCCCATCTAGTAGTGCTGTTGGTGTGATCCCCCGTGTGAACTTTCTATTGCCCATCCACTCATCAAGGTTACTCTTGAAGAGTGATAGTGAGGGGCTCTGTCTTATGTAGATCGGGACCCTGTTCCATAGTAAGGGAATCTATCCCTCCAGCATGTTCTATTCATTGTTGTGTTGAGGTTTATATCCCTAGAGCATGTAGCTCGAGTAGATTTGGTTTTGCTAAGATGGAGCATGTTCAACAATTCTGGGTTGGACATGGCTCTGTACGTTAGACAGAGACTGCCTCTGAGAAAGCGGTATGCAACAGAGAACAGTCTTAGCTTTTTCAATTGTGCTGCATAGGGCAACTGTTTGAGGCCAGTAATTCTCTTGGTTAGGTACCTCTGTGGTCTCTCCAGCTGCTGGAGATGTCTAGCCAGGTACATTCCAATTGGTGCATTGTACTCAATAATGGGTCTGATGAGGGAAGAGTAGAGGGGCACCATTACATCCTTAGATCTTGATGTGAACCCCTTCATGATCAGATGGGTCACATAGAAGGATTTTCTAACCACTTTGGCAACATGATTATCAAAGGAAAGTTGGCTATCTACTTGGGTCCCTAGATCCCTTATTTCTTCTTCAGATTTCAGGGGATTACCTTCTATGTTGTAGTTTGCAGGTACTCTGTTTTTTCCAAAGGGTATTACTACACATTTTTTTGCATTTAGCCTGAGACCATGGCTTTGACACCATGCATCAGTCTCATTTAGGCCCTTCTGGAGGATCTCCATGTTGGCCGGAGACTCTATTATAGAACCCAGTTTGCAGTCATCCTCAAACTTAGTCAGTCACAGCCCTTCCGTGCTTGCCTGTACTTCTGAGAAGTATATGCCAAACAGGAGGGGCCCCAGGACAGAGCCCTGAGGCACACCGCTTGTTACTGGTCTGGATTCAGACATAGATCCTGCTACTCTTACTTTATGGGATCTGTCTGAGAGCCAGTTTGCGATCCATCTTGTGACGTAAGGGTTTATGCCCAGGCTGGTGAGCTTATCAATAATACCCGAATGGGGAATGGTGTCAAATGCTTTAGCAAGGTCAAGGTAAGCAGTGTGTACCTCCTTTCCCTTATCTATAGCCTGAGTAACTGTCTCAAAGAAATCCACCAGGTTCAGGAGGCATGATCTGCCCTTGACGAAGCCGAACTGTGTGGGGTCCAGCGACTGGAGGTTCCCAATCTCTCCATTTATGAGTTCCATAATGATTCACTCCATAGCCTTACAGATCAGACTGGTCAGGCTTAATGGTAGGAAGTTCCCAGGGTCAGTTGTGGCCCCACCCTTGTGATCATTAATTGATAAGCATATATAGTTATTGTGTAGTTGGGTAAGAGCATGGCAATAGATAGTTGTGTGCTATTCACTAAGACATGAAATGGGCAGTATATTCTGTGATTTCTTAAGAGAGGTAAGGAAGTTAGTAATTTTCCCTGTTGTTGCATGATCTTGAAGTTAGTTTACTTAGAGTGGTAGGGATGGGGGGGGGCGCAGGGAGTCAGACACTTGTAAAAATACTGCTTTTAGTATTCTCACTTAGTTGAGTTTGATGGGTTCCAGATAAATAGTTGTGTATTGTAAGTATTTTGAATATGACTATAGTCACATCACTGATTCAATACAGATTTGAGAGAAAGTGCGAAAAACCCTAGTATAATATCACAACCCAACAGTCTCAAGGTAGTGCATATAACTGAGTGAGTAAGGAGTAGCTCTCTTTGTGAGTATTGGGGGTTGGGTGGGTTTGCTGTCATTATGGCAACTGTGCTGCTGACCACAGTCCTATCCCCTGATGATTAGAGGCTCAGTGTGAGGTGGCAAGCTGGTCTTTTAATGCAGCAGTAGCTTTCATGAACTATGAGTATGGGATAAGACATGATATGTGTAGCTGACTGTTCGTGAAGAATCAAAAAAACTTTGAAATGTATCTTGGCCTAAATTTAACAAGAGAGGAGAGAAGGCTTATAAGAGACATTAATGACATAAGTCATAAACTAGGTGGAAAAAAGGGCAACTGCTTTACTTACTGATATTTAAAAAGTGAACACATGGTGTGTGAGTGGTGAGTTAAATGATGTTCTATAATTACCAGTGAAAGATAATTATAGCTGGGTTAATCAATGGGATCAGACAGTTTGATATGGCTGATGGTTAACAGTGCAGTTTAAAAATGTGTTCGAATTATATTATTCATTGTTTTTGTCTAGTGATGTAAAATTCAATATTTGAAAAAAAAAAAAGATGTCATATAAGCCCATAGAGTAAGAGCTTTTATCGAAACATTTTAGATTCAGGACACAGTACTTCTTAGTCATTCATTTGTTTTTTTTTTTGCATGTGTATTTTAATTAATTGCAGAAAAGGCTTATTTAACCCATGTCCAAATTAAAAAGTTGTTAATAATAAAATTTAGCTTATGTTTAAACTTTCTTTTTCAATCTTTTCCAGATTCCATTGAGTGCCTTAAATGTCCTAGAGATGGTTGGCCCAATGAAAAACAGGACAAATGCATCAAGAAAGTAACAGAGTTCCTTTCATATGAAGAACCACTAGGCACAACATTAAGTACTGTTTCTGTATTCTCAGCAATGGCTACTGTTATAATTCTAACAATCTTTTTAAAGTACCATCACACACCTGTTGTCAAGGCCAACAACCGAGAGCTTAGCTATATGCTTTTATTCAGTCTTATGATGTGCTTCCTCTGTTCATTAATGTTTATAGGCTATCCCACTGATGTGACATGTATGTTTCGCCAAGGTATATTTGGTATCATTTTTACATTGTCTATCTCTTGTGTTTTAGCCAAAACCATTGTGGTGGTGATTGCCTTCAATGCTGGCAAGCCAAACAGCAGTCTGAGGAAATACTCGGGCACCAGACTGCCAAAAATTGTAGTTATTCTCTGTACAACTGTTCAGGTTATAATATGTATTTCTTGGCTAATTGTCTCTCCTCCATTTCAGAATGAAAATGTAGCTTTCATAAAAGGAAGGATCATTATAGAATGTAATGAAGGCTCACTTGTAGCATTCTGGTGCATGCTGTCTTATATGGGCCTCTTAGCCACTGTAAGCCTTGTGGTTGCATTTCTGTCAAGGAAGCTCCCAGATATCTTTAATGAGGCTAAATTTATCACATTCAGTATGCTAGTCTTTATTAGTGTGTGGATGTCATTTATCCCATCCTATCTGAGCACACAAGGGAAGTATATGGTAGCTGTGGAAATATTTGCCATTGTATCCTCAGGGGGTGGTCTGCTGCTTTGTATATTTCTTCCTAAGTGCTATATTATTCTGCTTAGACCAGAAATAAACACCAAAGACTACCTAATGGGGAAGGGGGTGTTTAAGAATGGAAAATATTAAGTTACATTTTTAAAACAATAGCTGACTATAAGTGAACAAATTATGTATTTCTTATTAGTCAATATGTGAATGAATTATGTATTTCTTATTAGAGAAATGTTGCAAACAGGTGCAGAAAAATTGATCTTTCAATTTTAGAATGCTCTTTTTCTTGATGGCTGCCTGTGAATATTATGTCCTTTGGGATATTTCATTAAGATACAGGATCAAATAGACTGTGTAACAAAAGCCTGTATACCCACACCTCCAGTTCAAGAAATTAAACATAAAGAAAGTTTCAGAAGCAGAAAATAAAGGTAAAAAGTTACAGCAGCAGAACAACTATATAATCTAACACTTCCCACTAAATCTGAAGGAGACCTTAATGATGGATTCAGATTTTATTAATAAATTACTTCAGATTTTATTGATAAATTACTAGACAAAACTTCAATTCTTAATGATAATTTAGATGAAGTGCAGACTGAGAACTCTAATATGGAAGATAATATGAATCAATGTCAGAGTCACAATAGGTAGCACACTAACCTTTGGTGCAAAAGGCTGTGTGTTTCTGTTCCCTCACCAGGTAGATTGATTGCTGACATTGTAGAGCAGTACATGAGGGATGTTGCACTCCTGAGTGTGTCGTCATTTGAATGAGATGCTAAACAGAGACCCGTTAGCTTCAGTTGTTGGCATCTTAATGGGATGTTAAAGATCCCACAGCACCAATTGAAAACAGTAGGGGTCATTTATTTAACACAACATAAAAAAAAACACAAAAAGAGTATCACATATTTCCATATTTACAAAATGTACATATTTTACAGGGACATAAACTGTAAAAAATAGAAAATGTGAATATATAATTTTTCATGTAATATTCTCATTTTATTCCTCTATAACTGATCCCCATTCCTTCTTACACAATCATAACCTATTTTTTTGCAATATATCTGCCAAACTCCATTTCGCATTAAACAAAATGTCATTCAGTCTTTCATTCCAAATAGCTCATATTACATAAAATAAATTCTTATCTACCCTTCTCACATATTCTTTCTTCTTGTTCTTATAATATCTGTAACTAATCATATTCATATCTATATTATTTATGTCATTAAAATTGTCTTCACGCATCTTTTTCCAGAGTTTCACCACTCTTTCACTTTTCAAAAAAAAAAAAACATGCTTGGGTGTCTTTTCCTCCCCACAAAATAAACAGACTATTTCAACTTTCTTTTTATATGACATATCTCCTTTACTGGTGGCTTATCTATTACCAATCTCTATAGGTAAAACAGCCAAAATCAAAAGGCAACAGAACAAACCAAAAACAGCAAACTGAAGAGAGGACTCTTGTGGGTCAGAAAGTTTACCTAAGCATCTTCATAACTTATCTGTGAAAGTTAAGATCAATCAAAAATTAATAACATTGATAGTATCTTTCATGAAGGGAAAAGGAAAAAAGTCTCAGACATAGGGGACATTCTGGAGGCTTTTAATTATCATTATGCAGAGCATCATAAAGATAAAATAAGTACAAATGAATATGAGAAGTTAGAGAATATAATTCCCAACTTAACAAGAATTCCTGAGGAACTTAAGTTAAATCTACAAAAACCTATTTCTCAAAAAGAAATTATAGATGGGATTAAAAGAAGTAAATATAATAAAGCACATAGAATAGATGGCTTAATTATCGAAATGTATAGATTGTTCCCTTCTTCTATCATCTCTCCTACATAAAACCTTTCTTGAAGTTCAAACATTAGCAAATATTCCTCCTTCTTGGAGAGATATTCTCTAATTTCCTCTATATTAAAAGAGAATAAGGACCCTAATCTTTGTTGAATAATAATTATAAACTATTTATGTCAATTATAGTCAATAGATTGAAAATACCCATCTCTAAAATAATTAATGAAGACCAAACTGGTTTCATACATAACAGGCATACACAGGATAATATTAAAAGAGTATTAAATCTGATAGATTACCTCAATAGAGGAAACCATGAAGCATTGATAATAGGTCTAGATATTTAAAAGGCCTTTGACTTTTTTAAATTTGGGTTATTTATTTAAAGTCTTAGTTATTTGATTTTCCCCCTTTTTTATAACAATGATAAAGAAAATCTATAAAATTAATGTAGCATATGTCAAATTATGTCCCTTTACTTCCAAAGCAATCCAAATCATTAGAGGTACTAGACAAGAATTTCCCATGTCCCCTATCCTATTTGCTCTAGCCATAACAATACTTGCAATTTTAATAAGTAATAAGCACAAAGATAAGATGTATAAATATATATGACCAATATATTTCTAAAATAATGATGTTTGCTGATGATGTCTTACTTACCTTACTCAACTCTAAGGAAGTGTTAGGTGAAGTGGATATAGTAACAACAAATTTCCAAAAAATCTCAGGACTCTCCAACAAATCTAAATCAAAATATTTATTACTAAATAAAAAAGAACATACATGTTCCAGTTAATCATATTATTGGAAACCAAGTTTCAACTCTGGACTATTTAGGAATAGTCCTAGGCAAGAATATAGAAGAAACCTTACAGCTTAACCATGCTAAAGCCATAAACTTAATCAAGACATTAATAAGCAAATGGAATAATTTGTTTATAACATTTGATGATATGTTACAACTGATAACAATGGGTTTGTTACCTAAAATATTATATATAGCACAAGCCCTTATACTTCCACCAGGAAAGAAAATCCTTAAATAAATCACTTCAACTCTGATGAAATTCCTATGGTACCCCAAAAGAAATAGAGTGGCATATTCTCATCATATCAGAAAATGGGAACAAGGGGGGGGGGTTAAAATTTCCAGAGATTGAAACTTATAATAGTGATGAATTGGATAAATCCTAGATACTCTTCCAATTGGAAACCATTACACTCCATTATACTAATGAGTGAAAACTGTTTATCAAAGAATGCTTTATTAACTGACAAAGATAACAAGATATGACACTATTTACAGTGGACGAAGAGAGAAGCAAATATCATAAACTATTAAATAATTTAGAAAGTAAATGTTTGGAGGTTAAAAACAGAAAATTAAACAAGATTGAGAGAGATTTAAATGAATACAAAACAAAGAAACAATACCCGAAGCCTAAGAATTGGGTGAGAAATGTTAGAAATTATGACATTAATCACTTCAGAGAACCTAACAATGACATTTCTGACAATGAATTGCCTTTAGAGAATGATTATGATGCTGCATTTCCACCTTTAAGGCGGTCTGAGAGACTTATGCACAGGAACCTGTTACTTACAATTCAAAAGCTACAAAACCAGAAACTGGGGAGCTCAGGAAAGGAGACGACCAGTCTGGGAATAATTACAAACTGTGGTTTCAAATACAGTTATAAAGATTTTAATATTTTTAATTACACAGATGTAGCAATTAACAGTAGTCATTTTGAACTATTGACAAAAGGTTTTGGTTTTATACCTAGAGAGAAAACAAATATTTTTAAACTTTTAATTGATATTAAATTATTTATCAGGAAGAAAAACTTAGAATTATATTTTAAAGGAAATGGTGTCAACATGAACAATGTAGAATTGCGACGTAAGAGCACCTTTAATCCCCAACACACCCTCAGCTAAGAAACTTTGAATTGAGCTTGGAACACGAGCTTAGGAAAATTCTGAGTTGTCACAAAGTGCAGTCTAATTTAACAGACCCAGAGTTGAAAACTTTGAAATCATTAAGTGAGAACAAGAATATAAGAATTATGAAGCCCGATAAGGGTGGGGGGGTTGTGCTTATGGATGCCATTAACTATGAGAGCAAAATGTTTGACATATTAAATGATAATACCAAATACACCAGAATATCCTTGAATGAAATTAATATTGCCTACAAGCGAATTTATGTTATTTTAAATGACTTATTAATGGATGGAGTTATTGACATGAGTACTTTTAAATATTTGCATGTAGATAAACCGAGAATACCCTCCATATTTGGGATACCAAAGGTGCATAAAGATGAAAGTGACCCACCTTTGAGAGTGATAGTGTCAGCCAAGGTTCGGTCACTGCACCTTTGGCCAAGTACATTGACCAGAAGATAAAAAGCTTGTTTGTGACAACAATGTTATTTTAAAAGATTCGTGGCATTTCTTAGGAAAACTAAATGAATCACTTGCAAATGAAACAAAAGGTTTTGGTACCTTGGATGTGATTGACTTATTTACAAGTATACCCCATGATGTAGGCCTTGAATGGGGCAAGAAATGCTACTTGAATCCAAACTACTAGGGCACAACGAGTTCAGAACTGTATTGTTATTAATGGAGATTGTCCTAAAGAATAATTTTATATTCTTTCAGGGCGAGTATTTTCGACAAACTAAAGGTGTGGCGATGGGGGCACACTGTGCTCCCACTTATGCTAACACTATAATGTCCTTCTGGGAGAATAAGTTTGTACTGAATTCAGAATATAGTAGTTTATGGAAGTTGTATGGTAGATTTCTGGACGACTTGTGTTTCTTATGGGCAGGCACTCAAGATGAATTTGGTAGCTTTGTGGAATACCTAAATGGTACCACAGAATTTTTAAAATTCACTCACAAATTCACTACTGATGAATTGAAATACCTTGATGTTAACATATCTAAAACTGAGTATGGCTTTGAGTCTAGAATTTATAGAAAAGAGACCTTTTCTAATTCTTATCTGCACTACTCAAGTTCGCACCCCCACACCAGAAAAGGAGTGTTATAAAAGGGCAATTTGTGCTTGTGTAGAATGACTTCTGATGATGCATGTTATGGTAACGAATGTAAAACCTGAGAAACATGTTCCTGAATAGAGGCTACCCGGAAGAGCTCATTGATAGAGTTTCCAAAGAAGTCAGTGATGGGAGGAAGGGAAGGTTTGCCCTGTATTGGGTAAAATTGAAGATGTTGCAACTCAACAAGTCACAAACAAGAAAGTAGATGGGTTAAATAATGAATTCGTATCAGGTATCATTACCACATATGATGGACAAGCTGGTGTGATCAAAAGAATTTTTGACAAAGAGTGGATTAACTTTTCTAAAGTTTCTGACTTAAATCACATTTTCCAGGGTGAAATAAAACATATTTATAGGAAAGGGAACACCCTGAAGGATATTTTTGAAAGAGGTAGTAAAGGGAATTCAAGGTTAGCAGGTACAAACAAAAAAGCTGGTGTATTTAAATGTGGTGCTTGTAATTATTGTTCTTATTTGATTACTGGCGATACCATTACTTTACCTGCCAGAAATAACAAAATTTTAACTTTAAAAACTTTTGCAAATTGTAACACAAAAGGGATTATTTATGTTGGGTTATGTAAAAAATGTAATGCTTTTTACATTGGCAAGAGTGAAAGAAAGGTTAAGCAGAGAATTTATGAGCACACCTATGATATTCGTATAAAATGTGAAACAAATTCTCTGTACAAACACACAAAAACTTGTCCTGAAGCTGAATTTCAGTTTTTTATATTAGAGGTTGTGCCAAAGGACCCCAGGGGCGGTATGTGGGAGACTTTAGTTGAATACAGGGAATTATACTGGCAAGTGGTGTTGGAGGCCAGTAAATTCCCTGGTTTAAATGACATGATCTCACTTGCCCCTGTATTAAAAATGAGATCAGCAAATTGTGACTTTAATGTGTAATAATCCTCCTTGTCAGTAGAGGGCAGTAACTCAATGCATTTCTATGTACAATGATTGTTTTCACTGATTGTTTTTACTGGCTGTTTTTTAAAATTTGGATGAGTATATAAAAGCAGTTAACTGAATGTATTAGTGTAATCTGATGAAGTTGTGGACGAAAACGTATGGTGATTTGATTCAGCGTTATTTTTTCGAGTGAACTGTTCGGCTTAATAAATTTGTTTGCCTACCTAGCAGTGGTTCAGGGTGCTTTGTTTCTGCTTACTGGTTTGTTCTGCATCCTCCGTTTTTTGGTAAATAAAAAAGAACATACATGTTCCAGTTAATCATATTATTGGAAACCAAGTTTCAACTCTGGACTATTTAGGAATAGTCCTAGGCAAGAATATAGAATAAACCTTACAGCTTAACCATGCTAAAGCCATAAACTTAATCAAGACATTAATAAGCAAATGGAATAATTTGTTTATAACATTTGATGATATGTTACAACTGATAACAATGGGTTTGTTACCTAAAATATTATATATAGCACAAGCCCTTATACTTCCACCAGGAAAGAAAATCCTTAAATAAATCACTTCAACTCTGATGAAATTCCTATGGTACCCCAAAAGAAATAGAGTGGCATATTCTCATCATATCAGAAAATGGGAACAAGGGGGGGGGGTTAAAATTTCCAGAGATTGAAACTTATAATAGTGATGAATTGGATAAATCCTAGATACTCTTCCAATTGGAAACCATTACACTCCATTATACTAATGAATGAAAACTGTTTATCAAAGAATGCTTTATTAACTGACAAAGATAACAAGATATGACACTATTTAAGTTTAAATTTACAGTATAGTACAACAAAATGAACTAAACTAACACTAATAAACAATATTTTGATGTGTTTAGAAAATTCATTAACACAAATTTAGATATAAAACTGTGGCATATATTTTTAATGTCATTTACTGTTACAAGGGATTTTCCTGATAAAACACATAGAAAGATTTGTGGCTTATGGGGAAATAATAACCCATTTTGTTGGTTGCAATGTATTGAAAACCAACAGGCTTTGAACACACAAAGTATATTGTCAACCTATGGCCTATCCCCTAATGACTGGTTGGTTCTTCAGAGTATCGCAGCATACACTAAGGATCTGTGTAGAATAATACATAACTCATCCTTCTAAACCATACCAGAAATTATAAACTAGATTTTTGGAATTCTATATAATAATATCAATGTTAGGAATGAATTATCATATCTATATAACACTTTGTCTAGAAGACAGCTCCTAAAGATTCTTACTGGCAATGCTTAACTAAATAGTTTCAAGTATCATTATCAATGGAAGATAAAACAAACATTTTATTTTCAGTTAAACTAACTTCTTCCTCACAATTCTGGATGATTTTTCATTGGAATTTTTTACACAGATCCTTTTTGACACCTGAGAAACTCTCAAAAATGAACCCTTCAAACAGCAAGTTATGTTGGAGATGTCATCTGTCTACTAATGCTGACTGGTCTCATAGTTTGTATCACTGTACTAATATTAAACCATATTGGAATGAGATTAATAAATTTCTTCAAGCTATCTATACTGTTATATTTGTTTTGACAAAGTCCTTAATTTTATTGAATGTTGTTAATAGTAAGAAGATGACCTGTATTTGTTGTGGACAATGGTAGCAATAGCCAGAAAATGTCTAACTAGAAGATGGAACTCTAATGTAGCACCCACAATGGAGGAATTCCTAACATCACTGAAGAAATGCATACTAATGGAGAAAAAAACTAAAGAGTTAAGAACTTTTCCTAAGCCATTGGTTAATAACCCGTGGAGGAAAGTTTTGAATTTGATTGATACCCTATAGATGGAACCAAACTTATCTTAACTATCATAGTTTATATATTAAGGTATTATTTAACTACAAATGTTTTTATCTGAATCCTTTTTGTCAGGCTGAATGTAAATACTGTAAATAGTTATTGAATGTTATGAATGTATTAAATTATTGCATTATTTCATCAAAATAAAAATCATTTGAGTAAAAAAAGAAAATTTAAAATTCCATGAAAAATGTACAAGAATGTTGTAAATGAAGTAAATCCAGATGTAAAACAACCGTTTATTAGAGAAACGTTCAAATAAAATATTGTAAGCACTTTCGTCTTATGACTTAATAAAACTTCATCAGACAAACCAAACTAACATGAATAAAGTTTAAATATGCAACAGAAGACACAGCTCTCCTTTGTTACAGCCAATCAATAGTGCAATATGAATAAAATAATGCATACTTCATAGACTCAATGTTCCTGGTGTTTTAAAAAGCATGAGTTAAAACAGTGCATTAACTGGAAATCAAATCCAGGTCAATTGCTTGAGAGGCAGCTATGCTCATCACTATACCACATAAACAATACTGAAAACAATAGATCAAATTAATTATACATAGATTTTATATCAAAAACTTTTAAAAAACATTATAAATATAAATAAGTAACCATATAATAAATACACATTTTGAATGTGTAAATGCAGTTAAATGTTTAAAATGTTAAAACTAGCTGTCTTGTGCTTTTAGTATTAAAATACTAGCATAGAAAGGCAGACATTCAAACCTGTCTAATAATTAACCCTTAGGAGTACAAAAAACAAAAATAATGGTGGTAACAGAGCACAGCTTCTAAAATCCAAGGTTCTTTATTTCCAGTAACAGATAGGTGAGCGCTTTCGCAGCCAAAGCCACTTCATCAGACAAACATGATGTGAAACTGTGTTGCTTTTAAAATAGGCAGCAGCCAATCATACAGCAAACTCAATTAAGAATATAAATTTAAAGTAACAGCTTATTTAATATATGAAACATCCTAGTATTCATCATTAAAACCAATAAATATTATAAAAAATTACAAATGTATAAAAAACATAAATAAACATACTATCTGGCTAAAGGTCTATTGACCAAAACTGGTTTAATGGAAATCTTGTCACAGACCTTTCCCTTTATTAGCTCTCATCCTGATAATCCACTCAAGTTCTTTATTTTCCACATTATTCTTATTGGGTCCCCCTCTATTGCCCTTTTTTATCACTTCTATAACCATGAATCTAAAAGTATGTTGATTGCCTAGCTTAGTAATATGTTAAGCTAGGGCATTGGTATCAGCTTGTTTTGATATATCATAGATGTGCTCTCTCATTCTATCTCTTAGTCGACGGGTTGTCATCCCAATACAGAAAGAATAGCAGAGAGTGCAATATGCTAAATAGACTAAATTAGTGGTGTTACAGTTTGCATTAACTTTAAACTGCATCCTCTTCCCTGTGTATGGATGGTCAAAACTTCCCCCACTGTCTATCAAGTGACAGAAATTACATGCATTGCAGGGGTATGTGCCTAACGGTAATTGTGTAGATTCACCCATGTCATATCTAGGGTGGCATAGCATCTTCTTAAGAGACCTTTTGTTTTTATATGTATATCTGGGAGTTTCACCTACTAACATGCGTATTCTCTCATTGGATATGAGTATGTTCCAGTGTTATACACATTCTGCAAGAGTCTAATATTGCTAGCATATGTAATGGGTATTCTCATTCCATTATTACCATTAGCTTTCCACTTGCATGTATGAACTGGAGCAGAAAAGTAAGGTTTACCTTTATGTTTTCTTGTGTCAGATACATTAGTTATTGCCTTCTCTATTTCTTTTTTATTGTATCCTCTGTCCAGAAATCTTTTTTCCTAATATATTTAACTCCTGATCTAGTGTACAGTCATCTGCTGTTAGTCTAGAGACCCTTAGGGCCTGTACTGTGACAATGTTGTTAAATACATGCTCAGGATGCATGCTTTGTCGATGGACAAAGGTGTTTCTGTAGCATTTTTTCCTAAATACTTCAGTGGTAAATTCACCCGTTATTTTCCTACTAACTTTAACATCTAAAAATTCAATGGAGTTATAAGATGTATTAGCTGATAATTTAAGAAAATTGGTACTAGCATTCAAGGTATTTAAGAAACAAGTGAATTCTTCCCTTTTACCTTCCCATAAAAGGAAAAGGTCGTCCACAAATCTCCTATAAAATACTACTTTGTCCATAGCAAATTGTGTTGTAATATATACCTCCTCCCGTTTGGCCATGACCAGGTTGGCGTAGCTATTGGCACAAGATGTGCCCATAGCCACGCCATCCCTCTACTTGTAGATGTTTTGCTCGAATACAAAAATATTGTTATCAAGGACTATTTCCATCAATGAACAAAGGAGGTCTATTCTATGTTGGTCATAAGTACCATCTTGTGATAGATTTCCCGCTAACATTTCTATCCCTTGATTATTGGGTATAGATGTAAAAAGGGACTCTACATCCATTGTTACCATAATACAGTCCTTCGTAGGTGGTGTGACTTGTAGATGTTGGTATAAATCTTTAAGAAAATGTTCAGTATCCTTTAGGATAGTAGTATTTTTGGCCAATATGGGTTTAAGATGGTGTTTGATATATACTGTATTGGTCACTCGATGATAGCAGGTCAGCCCCTTTCTGGTAACAACCGTTGAAACAACAACCCAGATAAGGGGATGAAAATGTATGGTAACGTTAATTTTCAGCGTTATAAACTAGACGATTTTTAAAAAAAATAGTATGAGTTTCAGAATTTGAATGTTACTAGTTACGACAAGGACAATGAAAGTAATTTAGAATATGGGACATTGAAGGAACTCATTTACAGTTTTGGTAAAACACTTAGTAACATAAAAGCATTACAAATGGACAATTTATATTTGAGAAAATGTATTGCCAGTAATATAGTACCCATGGGTCTACATTTTTTCAAACAACCCATGGGTATTGAATTAAATGATTCTAATATCAAATAATGTAACAAGATGTTTAACAAGTTTGTAATGCAATTCATAGAATTCATTATAGCATGCAACAATAGTAAATTGTGTAGGTTGTTTAAAGAAGTAGAAGAACTAAATGAATCTATAGTTAATGATTTAGTTTATGTACAGTGGGAGACATTACACAAGAAACAATTTGATTATGCTGAGAAAAACAGTAAAAATATGTTTGACAGGAAATGTAAGAGATTTTAAGAGATTTGAAACAATATGAAAATGACACAGCATACAAATGGGGTAAAGACAAAAATAAACACAAAGAAGACAAAGGTTATCAGAATAAAAAGACCACGAGGGGTGAAAAACATGGGGGTAATCAGCAGTATAGCATAAATCAGGGTAATGGAAGACATTTTTAGGAAAACAGCAAGACTGAAGCAGGGATTACAGAAGAAACATCTGGAATCATGGATACAGAGACTGGGGGAACCCCACCCCATAAGTAGAGGAGTTGAGGTTACATCAACAGGAACATTTGGGGAACATGAAGTAATTCGTAAACAGGGAGTTATACATAGCATGGGAGACTTTAGTATCTATAATTATACACAATATCAGATTCAAACAGAACATTTCAAATTGTTTGCTAGAGGTATGAAATATGTTCCCAAAAGAAGGTTTGATATTGTGGACAATATAGTTGAATTCAAGTTGTATCTAAGGAAATTGAATTTGAGTTTATTTTTTCAGAATCAGAATGAGGGAGTTCACAATAATGAATTGAGAAAGAAAAGTGTCTTTACACCACCCATGCACAATACTTTGGTTGCCTTTGAAAAGGTTGTGGTTAATGAACTTTATAGATTTCAGGAAAAATCTAAGTATCATATACACAGAGACAACTTGAGTGTCGAGGAACAAAAAGCACTATATACTCACAATATACCTATTATGACCCCCAGAAAAGGCAGGGGAATAGTACTGTATGATGTGATAGAGTACACACAGAAGATATATGACATTCTAAACAATTCAGGGAACTATGAAACTTCCTCTGTCAACCAAATCAACATTGCCCACCGAAGGATAGATTTATACCTGGAAGAATTTTTATTAGATAGCCATATAGACATGGTCACTTATCAATTCTTGAAGGTAGAATTTCCAGTGCTGGCAACAATTGTAGGAATACCTAAAATACACAAAAATTTGGAGAATCCCCCCTTCCGTCCCATTATATTGGGGAGTAAAAGTAAGACTTTCCTATATGGAAAGCAATAGATAGGTGGCTAAAATTCATGTATAAGGGAGTTTCACATATAGTCAAAGACTCGTGGGACTTCCTTAGTAGAATCAAAACAGATTTATGGAAGGAAAACCTTGCATTTTTGACAATTGATGCAATTGACCTTTTTTCAAGTATACCTAGAGAGGATGGTATTAGGAGCTTTATTAACAGTATTCAAAAACATACTCAACTGGATTGGGATACAATAAATTTAATACAAGACTTCATGGGCATTGTATTGGACAATAATCACATTTTATTTTGAAGAAGAGTACTATAAACAAACTCCATATATGCCAATTTAGTAATATTAGACTGGGAGGAAGAGCACATCATTAATACCCACTGGTATGATTCCATTGATTGTTATGTCAGATTTTTGGATGACATATTCATCTTGTGGAATGG
Source organism: Protopterus annectens (assembly GCF_019279795.1). NCBI lineage: Eukaryota > Metazoa > Chordata > Ceratodontiformes > Protopteridae > Protopterus > Protopterus annectens. The sequence goes on from NC_056737.1 coordinate 195,498,049, forward strand.
TTCAGTGGATCTTATTAACCAGGTTTATTGATTATCTAAATTGTACCAGTTCATACTTAAAATTTACCCATGAACATAACAACAAGGGTATAAATTATCTTGACACATATGTCAATAGTGACGGTAATGGTTTCTAGTCAAAAATTTATCGTAAGGGCACATTTTGTAATTCTTATTTGGAGTTCTCCAGCAACCACCCCAAATCCCATAAGAGAAGCATTCTGAAGGGACAATGCATAAGAGCAGTGCAAATGACTTCAGAGTATTCGGAAATGGTAGCGGAAATTAACAACATAGGAGAAATGTTTGGTAAGAGGGGATATTCAGACAGTCTTATACAGGATGTCACTAATTATGTCAAAAGGGAATGGGGGAAGAAATATATACCCCTATTGGGCAGAGACATGACCAATGATAATCAAACTACTAAGGAGAGGGACCCTGAAAATACCAAGGAATATAGTAGGGCATGTATATTACAATTTAATCCATCAGTGGTGGATGTGAAAAACATCATACAGGACAAATGGAACATTTTAAGGAGTGATGAAGGGGTTCACAATAAACTAGGAGATGCCCAATTGTATACAAGACAGGAGCAAATTTAAAAAGATTGATATAAATGAGGACTTCACACAAGGGTAACAACTTTAATGGTACAAGGGAAGGTACTAGTTGATGCCAGCACTTTAACCAATGTCACACAATAATGTAAGAAAATACCATAACATTGGGAAACCTTAACAAAACTAAGATAAGATTTAAGAAGGGGAATTGTCAGACCCAACATGTGGTATACTTAGGTATGTGTACCAAGTGTCCTAGTTTCTATGTAGGAAAAACGGACAGAAGACTTAGAAATCGTATATATGATCATCTGTACTGTATAAAAAAGGAGGACAAGAACAATGCCCTATACAGAAATTTGGAATATAGTAATAGTTGTGATACTTTCAAGTCTGCTATTTTTGGATTGTGTTACGACAAGTCTAAGAGGGGGAAATATCAAGGCTAAACTGGGGAAGAAAGAGGTTAAATGGCAAATTTTGTTAAATGCAGCCAGTCCACCAGGAATAAACAAATGTATCCCCACCAAACCTTTATTACAGGTATAAACTTCATTTTGACATCACATATGGAAATATACTGCTCGAATCTGTGATCTTTAGAAGTTACAAAAAAAGATTTTATTTTATGTTTTATAATATATTTATTGACTATTATATATTAACTAGAATGTATATCTTACATACAAAATTCTCAGCCATACAAGAGTCTCCCACTGGATATACATATATTTTGTTACATAATTTTCATATACATTTTTATATTTATTATAATTATAGTATTTTATAATATCAACCACACAATATTCAATTATATGGATAATTTTTAAACTTAGTTAGATTTATTATTAAAGTCATGTATTAATATACACTTTTTTTATAAAAATATATAGCCTATTGTATTTTATTCAATTATTGGTGTTTTATTAGCAAATATACACTTATAACATGTTTTTAGTGTGATTCACGAGTATAGACATTAATTCAGATATCAGTTCATTAATATGTAATACATCATTGAATTTGATTGGAAGAAAGAATGTGTTTAAATGGATGACAAAGAACTTGTAATTGTTCTGATGAAATCTACGGATCAGTAGATGAAAGCGCTCAACCTTTTGTGGATATTAAAGAGATTTTTGCTTATTATGGACATTTGAGACGTCACACTTATTTTGTCAGTGAAAATATTTAAATATTTCCTGAATGCTAATCTATATGTTCTCCAAAGAAGAGCTATTTAATTCAATTTTTTTATCAAACCTTCCCACTGCATCATAACTACAGTATGTATGCCACATTGTAGGTGCAAAAGATGCTTAAATCCGTGCAAAATACATGCTCCAAATTTTAACATCACTCATCTCCCTAATTTTATCTTTATTCAAAGTCGATTCCATTTTCTTTAGACATCCATTCAAGAAAACTGACACATCCCTCATCCATATTTTGTCCTTAGCTACTACAACTATATCATCTGCATATGTCAAAACTACTGGAATCACCTCTTCCTTTTCCATCACATATCTAGCATCATTCATTTTTTTAAGATGCTTCACTCATGATCACATTCATTACCAATACGAACAATATTCCATTCATGGGACATCCTTGTCTTATACTGCACTTCATGCATATTTCTTTACTCAGCCACTCATTCACAAACACTATAACTCTATTATTTTGATATGCTGACATATATACTCTTCAAATCCTACTACCTATTCCATACATCTCCATAACATCCCACAAAGCATCACATCTTATGAAATGCCTTGATAATATCACCTACCATACATTTCACATAATTCCTTTTACTTAGAATATCAACAATTTATCTCACAACCAGTGATAATTCCTGACAGCCCTTCCATTTTATACCACATGTATTTTCTTCCATAATATGTCTAGTCCTTTCCTCCATTTTCCTCTGTATATGTTTTAATCTGTGTTATTTAGTGTGATGGGTCTCCCATTTTTTATTTCATTCTTCTCATCTTTCTTCCATATACATTTTAATACCCAGCTACACATCCTTTCATAAACAAACAACTCCTTTAACCATACATTCAGTACATTTACACAATACTCTGTTTGCCAATCAATTAATTTCTTGTACATTCCATGCCCTATACCTTCTGGTCCTGATATGAATCAAGATTTACTTTCCTAAGTACTTCATGCAATTCACTAACAGTAATTTATTTTTCAAATTCTTCCTTAACTCATTCTGAATTTATTTTACTTCCCATTCTCTCTTATTTTCCCTCTTTTTACTCCTACAGATATTTTTCAAAAGCTGTACTACAATACACATATTTTCTGCTTTTTTTAACACCGTTATTGAATTATCACTTGTGACATAGGCAAATTTACATTTTTACAAACGTAATCAAACTAACCAGATAAACTACGAAAAGAATAACGAAAAATGGCTTTGCAGATGAATGAGTGAATCCAAAAACTGCTTTTTAAACCTTTAATGAAAGTACTTTTGTCAGAGACAATGGTCTGACTTCTTCAGACAAACCAAGACAACTACAGCAAGCTTTAAATACAAGACCAATTAATTAATTCATATTGTGATCTAATTATTTAATGTTACAGTCCTTAAATATACTATAATTCATAAAATCCATTTCTTATAACATATTTAAACATATCAAGACATTTTTAAAAACTTTACTAAAGTATTTTTACAAAAATATATATATTAATGTTATATATTAAAAACAATTATAGCAAATCAATGTGGATATTCAAAAAACCGCATTTTATAAAACAGAAATATATAGAGAAGCTCATATGTAAGAGCAATAAATGAGCAAAGTTATTGTTATGTATATTTTTTACAAGTAACTTAATAACCTAACAACTTGATAAAAACTTATGTATATTCATAAATAAATTTACCTCATACGTTTTTTATATATATAACTGAACCCCATTTACAAGTGTGTTAAAAGAGAGGGTTATTTTAAAACCTATTATCTAGCAAGTGCTTTAAGCTTTAGAACTACTTGCTGTAGTTGTCTTGGTTTATCTGAAGAAGTCAGAGCATTGTCTCTGATGAAAGCGCTTACATTAATGGTTTAAAAAGCAGTTTTTGGATTCGCTCATTCATCTGCAAAGCCATTTTTTGTTATTCTTTTCGTAGTTTGTTTATCTGTTTTTTTGGTCAACATAATGGCTAGCGGAGTAGGAGCGGTCTCACAGTCCTTGTTTTCTCAACAAGACAACGTTACATCTAATGTTTTGAGTGGTTCTTCAGAAGCGAATGCCGTGGAGAACCTTATTGCTCTCGTGCAGAGATTGCTTGAGAGAGTGGATACTTTAATGCAGAATGGAAATAATCAAAGGATTAATTCGACCTCAACTACTTCAAACACTACCACTTTAAGCACTGATGGTCAGCCCCAGTTATATTCAGAGGTTTCAAGTGCAACACCGAGGGCTCAATTCCAACATAGTAGACCTTTGAATTTGAATAACACTGGCTTGGGTAATGGTGGACTAATACAGCAGCCGGTAAGAGATTGTTTAATTCCAGTACTGGCCGAATATCTACAAGTGCCTTCTTTCTTTAATAATGGTACAAATGATATACAACAATGGGCTAATAATACAATTTCTATTATGGCAAACCTCAATGCCTTTGATCAGAAGTTATTCAAATATCTTAAATTACAGCCTGAAGTTTCATACATTAAAGAATGTATTGCAAGAAAGATCATTCCAAAAGGATTACGTCAGTGGCGCTACCTTGTTGATCTAATTAAAAATTCTCCATTTCATCATGAGTTGTTAATATTATTCGATCATCAAGGGTTTGAATTCTTAAATCTATTGATTAAACATTATGGACTTCAACTTGATGCTCTAAAAACTGAAATTGAGTCAGTGGAGCAAACAATAGTGACTGACACTGTTTTTCCTAGATATCGGTTTGAATACAGCCATATTTTTTCTAGCATTGAGGATAGTATGAATAGAGCATTGGAAACTAAAAAGAAAAAAAATCAATCCTGATGTCAGTGATTATGCTAAAGGCAATGCCTAACCACCACCTCTAGAAGTCCCAGTATATTTAACCAATCCAACTAACTCCATTAACCAACACCCACTTGATGACACTAATAGCGATAATCAAGTCAGTGAAGGAGAAGATTATGTTAATGCTCAATTTGGGTCAACTGCTTTGAGACATAGTGAAAGAATTCAAAATAATCTACAAAATAATGAACAATTCAACTGTTATAATCAACAAAGCGAGGTAGGCAACAATACAAATAAAGGAACTGGACAACAGGGTTTTCAGGCAGCTCTAGGGAACCAGTGGAACCAATGGAATTAGAACAACATAAACCAAGCTCAGAGAAGGAAATGACAGAACAGATGGAGGAGATGAATGAACATGTTCAAGTTGTTCCACAAATACATGTAAGTGTGGAGGGAGACTTTAAAATTTACAACTTTACCTCCGTGACCGTAAATGATGTTATGGTCAAAACACTTGCTAAAGGGCTCTCCTATGTACCTGATAGGAGAGCGGATTTAATTAAAAGTATTATTGATTTAAAGTTATTTGTTCATAAATTGAATCTCACTGTTTTAATGGGTGAAAATTCTTCTCTTACTAATACTCTGTGAGTTTCCAGTTTGTTTAATCTGCCACTGAATGAATCTTTAGCAACATTTGAAAAAATGTGTGAAGTTAATTTTAGAGCATTAAATAATAACTTGTTTCACCAGCGAAATACTAAAGATTCATACAAAAATATCTCTGAAGAAGAATTGGAAGTAATTAATTTATTAAATGTTTATAATATTAGAGTAATGAAGCTGGATAAAGGCAGGGGCTTGGTGTTCATGAATACAAGTAATTACATCAATAAAATGTTTGAATATTTAGATACAAATGTATATGAGAAAGTCAACATTAATGAAGTGCATGGAGCTTATAGAAGAATTAATGTCATGTTGCAGGATATATTTTTGGAGGGCTGTATCGATATAGATACATACCATTATTTGTTGATGATAGCCCCAAAAATTACAGCACTTTTTGGGGCTCCAAAGTTTCATAAAAATAGTAGGAACCCCCATTTAGATCCATAGTTGATGGACGAGGATCTGTTACTTATGCTAGTGCCAAGTTTGTCGATCATAAATTAAAATCGTTGATTAAGAGTGAACCTCAAATCTGTCACGATTCTTGGAGCTTTCTAGACAATATCAATAATCTGGAATTTAATAATGACTACATCTTTTTAACTGTTGACATAAAGGACCTCTATACGGTCATCCCTCAAAAAACTAGGAAATGAATGGGTCAAGGAATTTCTAACTATCAAAGGTATAGAAGAGAATGACATCTATGTTGTTGAAACTCTCCTTAACATAGTTTTATCAAACAACTATATGTGTTTCAATGGTGATATATATTTTCAAAAAACGGGGGTCGCGATGGGTTCTCCCTCTGGAGGGAGTTTCACGAACTGTGTCATGGCATATTGGGAGCAAAAATTGCTATTTAATAACCCCCTTTTCAAGACCCATGTATACCAGATACCAAGATGACATGTGTTTTATATTGGAGGGAGAAGTAGCTATTATTGAGATATTTATTGAAACTATGACTCAGATGACTAATTTTCTGGAATTCACTTATCAAATAGGAGTGGAATCCAACAATTTTTTAGATGTCAGATTAACTAAAGATGTAGTCAATAACAGATATAAGAGTACTATATACCGTAAGCCTACATATTAAATGCATTTTTGCATTTTACAAGTAGTCATCCACATTACCAGAAGAAGGCAGTGGTGAAGGGGCAAACAGTTAGAGCTGCAAGAATGGTGGCAGATAATGATGATTATAGAGTTGAATGTGAACTCTTAACCACTATGTTCTTACAGCGTGGGTATCCGGAGAATTTCCTTAAACACATTTTTCAGGAAGTTAATTCTAAGAGAGTATTAGGACACTTTAAACCTATACTTCAGAAAGGTTACGGTGTACATCAATTTAATAACATTGTGCAAGCTGTAAGCAACAATGGTAGTGTGCAAACTGTAAGCAACAATGGTAGTAGGCACAATATTGGAAATACTTTCTTAATTACTTATTCTATGGATGCCGCAATTATCAGAAATATCATAATTAAAAATTGGGGTATAATTGTTGCAGATAGTAATTTGAACAAATTGTTAGGGCTAGACCCCAGGTTAACCTATAGAAGGGGACCCAACATCAAATGCCTACTTGGAAATGCAGAAAAAAGTATACAAAATTAACACTGGAATGAGTAAATGTGGAAGTTGTGCACAGTGTAAATTCATAAAAACAGGTAACAGATTGAATATTATGGGTAAGAATTACACTATTAGAGATAAATATAATTGCCATTCTTAAGGGGTTGTATATGTGGCCTTATGTGGATTATGCAGTGCATACTATATAGGAAAAACAGAAAGAAAGATTAAGCAACGTATATACGAACACCAATATAGTATAGGTAAGAAATTGACTACGAATGCATTGGCCAAACCTATTATTGAAAATCCACACGTAAATTCTATTTTGCAGTATTAGAACAGGTAGTACAAGACATGAGTGGTGGTCTGTGGGAATTAAAATTGGAGGAAAAGGAGCTAATGTGGCAAATTCGTACCTCAGCATATATCCCACCAGGTCTGAATGAATATGTATCTTTAAAATGCATTCTAAAGCTTAAAGCACTTGCTAGATAATAGGTTTTAAAATAACCCTCTCTTTTAACACACTTGTAAATGTGGTTCAGTTATATATATAAAAAACGTATTAGGTACATTTATTTATGAATATACATAAGTTTTTATCAAGTTGTTAGGTTATTAAGTTACTTGTAAAAAATATATATGACAACAGTAACTTTGCTCATTTATTGCTCTTACATATGAACTTCTCTATATATTTCTGTTTTATAAAATGTGTTTTTTTGAATATCCACATTGATTTACTATAACTGTTTTTAATATATAACATTAATATATATATATATATATATATATATATATATATATATATATTTGTAAAAATACTTTAGTAAAGCTTTTAAAAATGTTTCAATATGTTTAAATATGTTATAAGAAATGGATTTTATGAATTATAGTATATTTGAGGATTGTAACTTTAAATAATTAGATCACAATATGAGTTAATTAATTGGTCTTGTATTTAAAGCTTGCTGTAGTTGTCTTGGTTTGTCTGAAGAAGTCAGAGCATTGTCTCTGACGAAAGCACTTACATTAAAGGTTTAAAAAGCAGTTTTTGGATTTGCTCATTCATCTGCAAAGCCATTTTTTCTTTAAAAGTAATCATACTGTATTAAATTAACATTAACAAGCATTATACTTCACATATATTGCTATATATTTTTTAAACAAGAAACATCTTTATTAAACCAGAAGCAATTATACATTTATATAAATGAAAACAAACCACACCAACACAATCCTAGTTGCAAGCATTTTACATCACAAACCATACTGACACACTCCTAATATCCTCCTTTACTGTTACAGTTATCTTTCACTTTTGTTTTTGCATGCTTCCTTTAAATCACAAACAAAGTCCCCTGTATTTATAATTTTCATGTTAACATCCACATGGTCTTATATTTGATGAAACAGATTCTCTGTTTGCTTGCTAGTTATATATGCATATAATTTTTAATGACATAATTCCATAAACATTTTCTCTTCTTCTCACATTCACAGCAGTTAGCCTTCCCACCCCTTTACCGATGTTTCAACTAGTATTTTCACTTTTGGTTTGCAGTCTTATTTCACTTGTCAGAAATCATACATCCTCTAACAGAATAACATGTAAGTCACATTTAGCACACCATTGCAGTATCCCTATCATTTTTACAGTGCTAATAATACTGTTTATATTTACTGAAACTACTCTGTAATTGTTGCTTTTCCTTCTTTTTAAGTTTTGGGGAAATATTTTTAAAATTTTGTTTCTTATTTTTCTCTTTTCCCAATTGAATATTATTTTCTGTTTTACGTACAAATAATCCAAGAGTCTCAAAATCAGATTTTGCACTGGCTAGAACTTCAAAAAATTACTAGTATCAATCTCTCCTCCTGACCTATCTCTCTTCATCCCCCCATATTTTTTTCTACACACTCCCCAAGCCTCGTGTTGTCCTTCATTATGTATGTTTTCTTCCCTTTCCCCTTCTTTTACATTATTTACAGTTTGAACTTCACAAGTCATGCAAATGTGTCCCTTTTTTACACAACCTGTGTTCAGGTACACAACTTTTTGTTGTATTTCTTTTTTCTTAACACTGTTTGCAATGTATCTTGTCACAATCATTAATTAAATGAGAAAATTCCCCATTTAGCATGTGTTTCACCATGTTGTTTTCACATTTGAAAACAACTTCCAAACTCCACCATTCACTCCTCACTCCTTAAATTTCTCCCATCTCTGACTTTCAGAATATTACCAACAGTTTCACATTGACCCATCCTGCATTTTCTAACATCCTCTTCTTCCAGTTCATCAGCTCAAAACTGCAAAGTAACATTTTTAAAATTTAAGTTACAACCAGAAAATAAATAATTGTTTCACAGATAAAGGCCCTTCTTTTTGTTACACACTTCAAGAAATGTCATTATCATTCCATCAGTTTCAAATGTTAAATCACAAAAAGTCTCTGTTCCAATATATATATATATATATATATATATATATATATATATATGTATATCTTTATATAAGAATCAATTTCTTGAGCTTTAGAAAAAGGTTACCAAATTTTCCCATACATATTTGTCAGTGTTATTTTTTGTTCTTATTTTTACAGTTGGAGTTATCTTCTTTTTAAAAACAGTTTTACTTACAGTTTGTTGCTGCTCTCCTTTTTTCTTGCTGTCACTGCTGTGTATCTTTTAGTTACTGCATTATTTGCTTGCTACAAAACCAGACACCTTCTCAGTTTCTTGCTGCTTTCCTCTTTTACTTTCTGTCACTACTACATAGGTTTTGACTGCTGCATTCTCTGTAGCCACATCGTCTCTTCTTCACATTATCATCCTCAGCACTTCTGAAAAAGTTATCTGCCAACTTACACTATGAAGAAGCAGGTCTGTCACCTGGATCCTTAATTTTTAACAAAAATCATCTGCAAGCCCTCTGACACCAACACTATCTGCACCACTTCAACAGACTTGTTTACTTTCTTCTCCATGGGAACAGCTAAATGCTGCTCATTTGTAACATCAACCATTGTGAAGCTCCATATTGAATACATTGTTTCCAAATTCTCACTTTTGAACTCCAAACTCTCCATAGCTTTTCTCTCCTCCTCCATGCTAGAGCTTCCCTTAGGCCTCACTTCTTCCTTGCTGCTGTACGAGCCCTCTGGTGCCATCTAGCAGCTCCAAAGAGTAGGGTTTTTTTATTAAACTTCACAATATACAATATAGATGTATGTATATATATATATATATATATATATATATATATATATATATATATACATACACATTCTATATGCAAATTTTACAACTCATTTACAATCATTTACTATTGACTTAGATATTTTCCAATTTCTTTTAAATTTTCAGTTCCCCCCACTCTTTTTTCCACAAACAAAATCTTACTTCCCAATTTCTGAGGCTACCCATTTCACATTAAATTTTATCTCATTCATGCTTTCATTCCAGAGAATCCACATTAGACAAAACAATTCATCATCTAATCTGTTTACATAATTTTGTTTCATATTTTCATAGTGTCTATATTTGTTCATGTCCATATTTATACATTTAACACTTTCAATCCTTTTAAACATCCCTTTCCACATATTTCTTCCCACAATTGATTCACTGTTTTACATTAAAAAAAAACATGTTCACCACAATATATACAGACTCGATCTTTTTATTTTTATATGGCATGTTTGCCTTTAGTGGAAGCTTATTTATGGACAATCTCCACAAAAAAATCTGTACAGTCCACATATTTTTTCAAATCTTATCATTCTTGCTTTTACTGCATTTGCTTTTTCCCCCTAAGTGTTTCCGAGGGTAAATATAATATAATTTTCCATTATAATTTCATACCATTTTCCTATTCTTTTCTATATTACTTAAATTAATCTTCCATAATAATATTTCTCTTGATATAGTTTCATTTTTGTACAAATAATTATTTACTTCTTTTTAAACATATAAGCTTTCCCATATTGCCTTGTATTTTTCTTCTATTATCTTTCTATATTACTTTAATCAAGCTTCCATAATATTTTCAATTGCTGTATTATCACTTCTGTACAAATAACACCTTTACTTCTTTTTAAACATCTAAGCTTTTCTCATATTGCCTTATTTTTTCTTCTATTATCTTTATTAATACATTTTCACTTTCCTTTATGCCTGTTGATATTTCATATAAATTAAATGAAGCTGCATATACAATTGGATTTATTAAACTTAAACCTCCATCTTTTTGTAACATAAAGGATCCCTCTCTTAATAGGGTTTAATCTAGATCCCCATATAAATGTAAATAACACATTGAGTAATTATTTTTCATATTCCAATGGTATCATAAATACACTAGATAATGTGCCATCTTACTTAATATTACTGAATTAATAATTAATTAAACATGCTTTTTTCTTATACATAAGTGTAAATGTTCTCCAAAATATACACATATTCCTTATCTTATATAGCATGTCCTTCTATTGTGTCACTCTCTGTTGCTCATTTCCATTTTTTCCAAAATTTTATTTCTTCTTTAAACTGAATATGTTCTATTTTTCCTAAGAATTGCAGTCCTTTGCTCTTTTCCTCATTAATACTTAAACAAAATACTCCTAATTCTTTGTAAAGTGTTTTAATATCTATAATCATCCATTCTTTATTTTTCACAACTGCTACTGGATTGTCTGCATAACAAAACATTACTAGAATTTGAATTCCCTTTGATGTCCAGTGTTTAGCTTCCTTCAATACTAAATTTATCTTATTGACAACTGCTTTCATAATTAATGCAAATAGAATACTACTTTCTGGACATCATTGTTTAAAATCACTTTTTATTTCTATTTTCTCACTTAACCAGCCATTAACCACTGTTTTCACTTTACCTTTGGTATATACTGATTTCAAAATGTTGGTTATCTTATTACTTATATTATATTCTTTCATAATTTCTACACTGCTTCATGCTGTATATCAGTAAATGCTTTACTTACATCTCCTACTAATATTTTCAGTTCTGTTTTCCTCTATTTATTACATCATTTACCAATTCTCTTATTATCATTAAAATTCTTGTTTTCCTTTTTCTTTTATTCTAAAAACTGTTTCATTCAGTTGCTTGTTAGCCTTACTTACTATTCTTTTTTCTACAATCTTCATAAAAAAATCTTAAAATCAACATTGTTTAACACTAGTGGTCTCAAGTTTTTATGGCTGTTCTTTCTTTTTCTGTATACATTTCATTGAATCTATACATATTTTTCATCTACCCCTTTTTCAAAACATTCATTCAACACTTGTAAAACTTTTTGCCATTCTTGCATATCCTTATACATTAGATATTCAAATCCATGTAAATCAGTAGCTGCTTCTACATTTACCATTTTCAATACATTTTTTAAATTCTGTCATTGTAATCATACATCTCAACTGTAAAGATTTAACAGAATGCCCAGATTGTTGCCTCATATTTTGGTCTGTTTCTCGTAAAATTCTATTTTGGCAAATCACTGGGAAATCATTGAGGGTTGAAGTCAGAAAATAATGACAGTTATTTCAGTTCCAGACTTCTATTTGAGTTCCAGACTTCATACCCTTCAGAAAATTCATGCTAATGCAAAACCTGGTGTTCTACCTATTGTCTATTATCCATATTTCTTACTCTAAGAGGTTGAGAGATATGATTATAGTCTTTTATCCCATTCTCTTATTATCTTCTTCAGTTAAGTTTTTTAAGTTCCATTTATGCTTCCTTATAGCTTCACATATGGAAAAAGTTTTCAAAATATTTCTTTTTACTGTCTGCATTATTTCTTTTTGTATGTTAACTATACTTCCTCCATTGCTCATTAACTCTCTTATTACTCTTATTTTTTTTTTAACCACTTTGCTTAAGTGTGGTGCTACTTTTTTTCTTTGTAAAAATATATTTGAATAACTTTATTTTTATTTTCTCTTGATTCATTTCATACTGCTTTTTTTTCTTTTTCTGGAAACTATTCTTATAATCTATTATGTTTTTAAAGACTTGGTTACTGATTTCTTCATATTTACAACTATCTTGTATTCTCTTTGTCATTTGCCATACCAACCCTTTTTTTCTATATTTTTTCTTTTAGATTAATCCACCAACTTGTCCAATTTGTATAAAATCTACTCATGTTTACATGCTCTAACCATAGCTTATATATTATTTCCTTTACATACTCATTTAAATATGATTTATTAATTCTTTTTATACCTCTACTTATTTTAATATAGCCTATTTTTCTTGAATCACTATCCAAATTGCTACATGTCCTGAAAAATCCACAATTTTTACTTTTAATGTAATATTGTTAGACTTTCTGATGCTATAAAGTAATCGATTTCAGTTCTCAAATTGCTCCTTTTATATGTCTAATGTTTGTTTATCCATAAGTACATTTTGCCATTTTTAAACATCTCAGAAATGAGCTTTACATCTATCCCTTCTTTTCTCCTATGTCTTAAATCACATTTAAAGTTTCCCACTACTATTACTTGCATATTCACACTAACATAATCAAGTATTTTCTTAAACATAATCTCTCTCTGTTTCTGTAAAGTGTATGCATAAAGTGCAATTACCCTATATATTTGTTTTTTCCAGCTTATGTTTAATATTAATATTCTTCCTAACACTACTAACATGCAATCCAGCATTTCTATACATTCTTTAAATAAAGTTGCTGTGCCTGAGTATTTTTTTCTCCTATGTTCCATATTACCTTGCCTTCTCATAACCTGTTTCTTGCATTCTTTCTTCCTCTATTATTATTTTTATGTCTGTTAGTTTTATGATATTCATATCTAACAATCTACATTTCAACACTCCTAAACTGCTGGACATTATTTATACTATTCACATTTATGGTTAGGAGTTTCACTTTATGGATATTTTTCTATTGCTTTTATCATTTCCTTTTTGTTTCCTATAATCCCTGTGCTTTTAAATTTATGATTTCTATATTTCACTCTCTTTCCAATAGAATTTATTTTACTTTTAATGCTTATCCATTTATCTTCCTTTCATCACTTGAATTACTTAATTCTTCTTCTAATTCTTTTTCATCCTTTTTTCCCTCATATATTATTTTATTTCCATTCTTATATCTTCCTCATTTCTATTTTCTTTTTGTGTCTATTCTGTGTTATCAACTAAAACAATATCTCTTTTTTGGTCTACCTTTGTTTCCTGTGTTAGATTCTCTTTAACATCGCAGTCCATTCATGAATGATGTATTTTTTTCACATTTTATACATTTTTGCTCACATTTTTTGCTCCATGACCAGCTTTACCACAAATTAAATATTTCGTTTTGTGCTAATCATTAATTAAATGGTCATCTTTACCAAAAAAAAAACAAAACATGTCTTTGGTTGACCCAGTATTTAACCAATCCCTTATTCCCGTCCACATTAATTATACTAGGCAAATGTATTATATATTATCCCTATATCTGTTGGATGGCTTATTCACATAACTGTCACTGTGAGTGTAGCATGATATAGCTATGTTACCCCATTGTCTGTAACTGTCATCCCAGTAGGATGCAGTCTGTAGTTCTGAGTCATGTGCTCACAAGTATCTATGTATCTGTAGGTCAAGGCAGACAGCAGAAGCTGGATAGTTTGAGTTTTACTAAAAATAATGTCCTACACATAGGACATGTTTACAGTTCCTATGGAGAAAAGGTAGAGTGCTGACCAGTCTTCATGGGACAAAATATGTCAGATAATGGTCAATAACCCAAAATCTGTGTGGGGGGTGACACAGTCACAAATTATAAGAGTGCTATGAACATGTTCCTGATATGCTATGCCATGCGAAAGCATAGGAATGTTCCATAGCAGCTGACAGATCTACCAAGGGGGGGGGGGGCACCTGAAAACAGCAGGCTAACAGATCCAGAGCATATTGTGGTATCCCTGCAGGCGACAACATTTCTGGAAGCATTAGATATTGGTTTGAGGATGGGCCCTTCCCATGTATCTTGGTGATGATGTATCAGTTTAGTGTTTGCATTCAGCAAATTTCTGAAAATCCATACTGCACATAGAGACTGTGGTCTGTACACAGCATATTTTACCAGTGATTTGTTACAGAAACATCAGGTATTCAGGCACATCATGATGTCAAAAGCAGGTTGGGATTGTATGGTACATCTTGCAGGGGCACCCCTAACATGTCTGCTAGAGGGGAACCATCTTAGCACAGGTAATAATGCTCAGGCTGGGATAGCTGAGCACACTGATGCTGGCACCTACACAGTGGCTAACAATGAAAAGACACAGCTACATGACTCACAGTCTGATAACACAGCAGTGCTGTCCACATCCTGGGTGAGTATCCACCCACAGGGAAGAGTGAAGTCATGGCTTCAACAACAAAGGAGCATGAGAATATATAGTATGAGCACTCTGGTTCATAGGTTCATAGGTTCATAGGTTGGTACTAGGCTATCAGCCCTAGGGCCTATACAGTTTCAGCCATAACAACCCCCCTGGCTATCTCTTCCACATTTACTTTTGACCCCAAATGGGAAGAGTTCCCAGTGTGGTCTGCACACCAGTGATGCCCTTTCTGTAGCTGTGGCAGCAGATGAGTGTGTTTCATTTGATGTGGGTGAACCTACCATTGTGCAGCTCACAGAAATGTCAGATGCCATCACAAAACACTGTTGGCCCTAACATGAAAGTAACACTGCTAATCAATTGAAGATGGTGTAAAGAATCATTCAGGCACAATTTACTGTAACACAGTTCAATATGGATTTCATTGCTGTGTTGGGTGCTATCTGTAAGGATATGGGGTCCAAGATCACAGTGTTAATTTACCTGATGAGATTTGTATTAGCACTCATAACTAGCGTCTTTTCCTCCTGATTGATCAATGTATGGTATGTCTCCCAGTTACATTGTTTTCTTTTGCATGTGATACACCTTGCACCCACATGAGATAAAGACAGCTCCAACAGCTGCTGCTGCAGAATTGATGGATCTATTTGAATCATTCTCACTCTGTATAACTCAGAATGTCTCAATCTGTTTTACCATTTTATTTTCAGGTGAAAATTGGTGCATAATTTTCCCCACATGCAACTATGAATCACAACTATGTTTAACTCAAGCATGTTTGCATATCATTAGAAGTTAATTTTCTCCAGATTCATTTGCACATCATTATGCAGTCATTTGTATATATCATCTGTTTCACATTCGATCTTAGTGCACTATAATATAATATGGAATTATCAATCACTACTAGTTTGAGACAGCCTGCATGTTGCCAATTCCCATTCAAATGCATGCTGTATACTATGCAACTTTTTATGAATCCCAGCCAGTGTTATTATTTGGCATCTGCCAGAGTGGTATGATTCATTATATAAAATGAAAACTGCCTGGGATATTTTGCATTCATTGCTGGATTGCTGGAACAAACTAAAACAAAACACTCACTAGAAGCTGAGTGATTCTTCAATTGAATTACACAATCTAAAACCATTCCTAAAAAAATAAAAAAAGAAAGAAAAGAAACTTTTTAATTTTCAGATCACCTTGGCTATCATTAGAGCATGCACATCTATAAAGGAATTTACATGGTACATGCAATGTACAAAATACTAAGGATTATTCAATGAAATTAAGCAGAAACATGAAGGACTTGTTTTGTTCTAATAGACTTTAATAAAAAAAATGGCATCCATTTTCTACAACATATCCAATATTTTTTTCATTAAAAAGTGTCAAATGTGGCAGATTTAGATGGTGAGCCTTCACAGCTGTTTTATAAATTGTTTTTATTTTTGTTATTTATTTACTTATTATTATTATTATTTATTACGCTTTTGTTGACAGGGTTAATCCTGTTAGGTTAGTAGCTTTTTTTCATGACAGACCAAAGAATGTATTCAAACTGAGAATTAGAAATTTGGCCAGAGCACAAGGAAACATCCCCTACTGTCTGAAGAAGAGGAGGTCAATCACTCTTTGAAGCTGCTAGGTGGCACCGGTGGGTTGCTGTTGCAGTTTCATGAATTTTAAGATGGAGGAGAGTGCAGCAGAGATGGAGGGAGATGCAGGAGAAAACTTACTGAAGGAAGGAGAATGAGATTTAATATGTGTTACAGAGTTGAAAATGGGAGGACTGGAGACACAGATGCTGGTAGATTTGATGAAACAGAAAGAGCAAAGGGAAGGAGATGAAGCATGATGGACTGAGATGGTGGACAGAGTATTACAGGAGGATGAAACTGAGAGGTTGGATACAGAAGCAACAGCTGGCAAAGAGAAAACACTGGAGGTAATTTCAGCTGGTGGTGTAGCTAGTTTTAAATGTTTACCCTCTGCAACAGGGTTTTTGTGAAAAGAAGTAAGTTATGCAGACGCAGAAACTCAAGGAAGAATTGAACAAGAAACTGAGAGCATATAAACATTTTCAGTTTCTCAATAGTCAGTGAGAAGATGGTCAGTGGTAAGCACAAAAAGTAAAACTGATGACAGTCTAAACAGGTATGATATTATGGATACTATTATTTTGCCACTAAAGTTTAAGATTAAAGAAATAAGAACATCAATTTATTTGGAAAGGGAACTTTTTTGTGAAGTGATATTTGAAAGCTATAACTAGCTGGAAAATTTTATGACTGAGACTTAAAAAGAAAACTACAGTAGCACCATGGAAAAACTATTTATTTCAGAGCTTGGGACAACAACTTAAAAAAGAAAGAAATGCACAATTTAGGACTTCAGATATGGGTAGTTAAGATGGACATACATCAAAAAACTGTAAACCCTTTTTATAGAAAATGTAAAGAGTTTGAACACCTCTGGTTTAATTGCGCCATACTGAGAAGGAAATAATAGATGGGAAGCTCAGAAGAATGACAACAATAGAAAATGTCACTACTGAAGATGCTGAAGGGGTGGTGGTATAGGGGAAGGCAATACTGAGGAAAAGTTAAACAATGAAGTTAGAGAAGAAATAGTTCAGTATGGGGTAATTAATATACAGGAAAAGAAGAGATTTGGAATTTAAGAAAGTTAAATTGAAGAAGAGGGAGAAATGGAAACAAGAACAGAACAAGATACTGAAGAATCAATTGGTGGCAGATGTAGCAGAAGGAAAAGAAAAATAAGATCTCAAATTAAAATGCAAAAAAAAAAAGAGAAGGATGACATAGGAATTTTAGGTTTAAATGTGAATAGCATTAAAATGCTATAAGGGGTTTGGTGTAGGTGGAATGCAAATATAAATAAATGGATGTTTTGCTTACTAGACACCAGATTTAACAAGGATGAAAAAAAGGAAAATAATACAGGTAGCATGGGGAGGCCAAATTGTTTGGTTGTTAGGAAATAAAATATGCTCTGGAACAAGAATTGTTATAAAAATGAAAAAATAAGAATTTAAAATGTAACAATAGTAGTACCAAGAATGGTAGTGAAATGTGATATGCAAAAGAGACAAAACTTTGTAAGAATAAAAGTGATTTATGCATATACTAAAATGATGGAATGAAAATAGTTGTTTGTAGAAAGGTAAAAATTGGGTTAATAAATTTGTCAATAGTGATAGTAGGAGATTTTAAGTGTAACATGAGAAAAAATATTAAGGGAATTAATAAAATGTAAAGATGTAAAAGTATGAAAGAATAGAGAATGGGCATCTAAAAGGAGAATTTTTAAGACTAAAATTAATTATATAGTTTACTCTGAAAATATGAATGAAATAATAGAGGGAGAACAGTTGTTAGAGTTTTCTGATCATAGAGCAGAATGGGCCAGAATATGGAAAGACAGAAAAATAAACAAGGGAAAAGGGTAAACAGATTAACTGTAAAAAAATTACAAATGAGTTAGAAATTATAAGAGAAAAAGAAATATAAGGGAAAGATCATATGACAATGAGTGGTAGGTAATGTATAAGTAGAAATATACAATTAAAAGTGGAAATAAGATTAAAAAATAAGATAACATAAGGAATTTTATAGACTTATAAGAAAGAGCTAGAAGGAGGAAGTGACACAATAAGGGATATAGAATTACAGATGTATAAAATAATAGAGAAAAAGTAAAATGGTGTTTATGTAGAAAATGTTTTTCTAAAGTATTTGGGGAAATAAGTAAAATGTGCAGAGGAAGGATTGATGCTATTTTAGATGGCAAAGGATGCATAAAATATAAACAAGAAGATATTATAGAGATGGTAGAGAATTTCATAGAGAAAATGTATGAAAAAGTGGGAATAGATGGGCCAGAAAAAGAATGGAAACTGAAAAATATCTAAAATATAAAGTTTTTTTGAAAATGATACTACAATAGATGAAACTGAGAAAATGATAAAATAAAGTAAGAATGAATCAATGCCAGGGATGGATGGTATCAAATATTATTATTACAAGGAAGTGAATAAAGATGAAAGAGATTGTTTTAATGTTAAATGAATGGATGAAGGAAGATATCATGGAAGATGACTAGCAGTGGAGTGATAACATTTATATGGAAAAAGGATGAAAGAAAAGATGTAAAAAATTAGAGTCATATAACACTAGGGAAATACTTCAAAAGGATGGAGAAAGTATTGGATGAGGTAGTTGGATAAATAATCTATGATTTAAAGGCAAAGAGGTGAAGGAAAAGCTAATTATAGTGAAAAGGTACTAGAGATGATACTGAAAGAAAATAAAGAAGTAAGACTGATAGCATGTGATGTAACTAAAGCATTTCATAAAGTGAGCCATAAAGCAATGTGGCAGATTTTAGATGCATATGGCATAGAAGAAAACTTTCAATTTAATAAAGGAATGTTATGAAGATTCATGTGATCAATGGATGGATAGAAAAAGGGTGATAAAAAAGATAGGAGCAAAACAGGAATGTGAAATGAGTATGAAATTATTTGCATTAGCAATGAATGTACTAGTACAGACAATATATGTATGGAATGATGGAGGCAAGGGATGAGATAGAAGGGAGTTTTATATTACTGTGTTTCACATATGCAGATGGTTTAGTTCTAATAATAAAAAAATAGATAATTGAGATTGTAATAAGGATAAAAAAGCTATTAAAATTCTGGACTGCAAATAAATGAAGTATAAGAGATTTGGTGAGATAAAAAAAATGGAAAATATTTCACAAGAAAGGAAAGAAAGATTTTGGGAATGACATTTGACAAGTTTTAGAGTGTAATATGTCATCTGAGTGAGATAGTAGAACAGATAAAAAATTATTAGATTGGTGGAAAATTTTTTATTTATCATTTCAGAAAAAATGTGTTACATACTTACATGTTAGGACAAATAACATATTTATGGACTATATGTATTTCCCACTCAAACTGAAAAAGTGCTATTAGAGATTTCTTAACTTAATTTGGGGTTCAAGGCAGAACCTGGTATGAAGAGGGATATGTTTGATAAAAAGGAGAAGAAAGTTTGAATTAAAAAAAACAAGAAGTGCATTTAGCATGTATGCATTTATTTGGGGTAATGAGAAAGGTAAAATAAAGACAAAAAGAAAACTATAAAAGTATGGAAAGAAGAAAAGATGGAATGAGATAGATAGGGGAAAAAACTCAAGGAAGAATTGAACAAGAAACTGAGAGCATATAAACATTTTCAGTTTCTCAATAGTCAGTGAGAAGATGGTCAGTGGTAAGCACAAAAAGTAAAACTGATGACAGTCTAAACAGGTATGATATTATGGATACTATTATTTTGCCACTAAAGTTTAAGATTAAAGAAATAAGAACATCAATTTATTTGGAAAGGGAACTTTTTTGTGAAGTGATATTTGAAAGCTATAACTAGCTGGAAAATTTTATGACTGAGACTTAAAAAGAAAACTACAGTAGCACCATGGAAAAACTATTTATTTCAGAGATTGGGACTACAACTTAAAAAAGAAAGAACTGCACAATTTAGGACTTCAGATATGGGTAGTTAAGATGGACATACATCAAAAAACTGTAAGCCCTTTTTATAGAAAATGTAAAGAGTTTGGACACCTCTGGTTTAATTGCGCCATACTGAGAAAGAAATAATAGATGGGAAGCTCAGAAGAATGACAACAATAGAAAATGTCACTACTGAATATGTTGAAGGGGTGGTGGTATAGGGGAAGGCAATACTGAGGAAAAGTTAAACAATGAAGTTAGAGAAGAAATAGTTCAGTATGGGGTTATTAATATACAGGAAAAAAAGAGATTTGGAATTTAAGAAAGTTAAAATGAAGAAGAGGGAGAAATGGAAACAAGAACAGAACAAGATACTGAAGAATCAATTGGTGGCAGATGTAGGAGAAGGAAAAGAAAAATAAGATCTCAAATTAAAATGCAAAAAAATAAAGAGAAGGATGACATAGGAATTTTAGGTTTAAATGTGAATAGCATTAAAATGCTATAAGGGGTTTGGTGTAGGTGGACTACAAATATAAATAAATGGATGTTTTGCTTACTAGATACCAGATTTAACAAGGATGAAAAAAAGGAAAATAATACAGGTAGCATGGGGAGGCCAAATTGTTTGGTTGTTAGGAAATAAAATATGCTCTGGAACAAGAATTGTTATAAAAATGAAAAAAATAAGAATTTAAAATGTAACAATAGTAGTACCAAGAAGGGTAGTGAAATGTGATATGCAAAAGAGACAAAACTTTGTAAGAATAAAAGTGATTTATGCATATACTAAAATGATGGAATGAAAACAGTTGTTTGTAGAAAGGTAAAAAATTGGGTTAGTAAATTTGTCAATAGTGATAGTAGGAGATTTTAAGTGTAACATGAGAAACAATATTAAGGGAATTAAAATGTAAAGATGTAAAAGTATGAAAGAATAGAGAATGGGCATCTAAAAGGAGAATTTTTAAGACTAAAATTAATTATATAGTTTACGCTGAAAATATGAATGAAATAATAGAGGGAGAACAGTTGTTAGAGTTTTTCTGATCATAGAGCAGAATAGGCCAAAATATGGAAAGACAGAAAAATAAACAAGGGAAAAGGGTAAACAGATTAACTGTAAAAAATTACAAATGAGTTAGAAATGATAAGAGAAAAAGAAATATAAGGGAAAGATCATATGACAATGAGTGGTAGGTAATGTATAAGTAGAAATATACAATTAAAAGTGGAAATAAGATTAAAAAATAAGATAACATAAGGAATTTTATAGACTTATAAGAAAGAGCTAGAAGGAGGAAGTGACACAATAAGGGATATAGAATTACAGATGTATAAAATAATAGAGAAAAAGTAAAATGGTGTTTATGTAGGCAATTTTTTTCTAAAGTATTTGGGGAAATAAGTAAAATGTGCAGAGGAAGGATTGATGCTATTTTAGATGGCAAAGGATGCATAAAATATAAACAAGAAGATATTATAGAGATGGTAGAGAATTTCGTAGAGAAAATGTATGAAAAAGTAGGAATAGATGGGCCAGAAAAAGAATGGAAACTGAAAAATATCTAAAATATAAAGTTTTTTTGAAAATGATACTACAATAGAAGAAACTGAGAAAATGATAAAATAAAGTAAGAATGAATCAATGCCAGGGATGGATGGTATCAAATATTAGTATTACAAGGAAGTGAATAAAGATGAAAGAGATTGTTTTTATGTTAAATGAATGGATGAAGGAAGATATCATGGAAGATGACTTGCAGTGGAGTGATAACATTTATATGGAAAAAGGATGAAAGAAAAGATGTAAAAAAATTAGAGTCATATAACACTAGGGAAATACTTCAAAAGGATGGAGAAAGTATTGGATGAGGTAGTTGGATAAATAATCTATGATTTAAAGGCAAAGAGGTGAAGGAAAAGCTAATTATAGTGAAAAGGTACTAGAGATGATACTGAAAGAAAATAAAGAAGTAAGACTGATAGCATGTGATGTAACTAAAGCCTTTCATAAAGTGAGCCATAAAGCAATGTGGCAGATTTTAGATGCATATGGCATAGAAGAAAACTTTCAATTTAATAAAGGAATGTTATGAAGATTCATGTGATCAATGGATGGATAGAAAAAGGGTGATAATAAAGATAAGAGTAAAACAGGAATGTGAAATGAGTATGAAATTATTTGCATTAGCAATGAATGTACTAGTACAGACAATATATGTATGGAATGATGGAGGCAAGGGATGAGATGGAAGGGAATTTTATATTACTGTGTTTCACATATGCAGATGGTTTAGTTCTAATAATAAAAAAATAGATAATTGAGATTGTAATAAGGATCAAAAAGCTATTAAAATGCTGGACTGCAAATAAATGAAGTATAAGAGATTTGGTGAGATAAAAATAAATGGAAAATATTTCACAAGAAAGGAAAGGAAGATTTTGGGAGTGACATTTGACAAGTTTTAGAGTGTAATATGTCATCTGAGTGAGATAGCAGAACAGATAAAAAATTATTAGATTGGTGGAAAATTTTTTATTTATCATTTCAGAAAAAATGTGTTAAATACTTACATGTTAGGACAAATAACATATTTATGGACTATATGTATTTCCCACTCAAACTGAAAAAGTGTTATTAGAGATTTCTTAACTTAATTTGGGGTTCAAGGCAGAACCTGGTATGAAGAGGGATATGTTTGATAAAAAGGAGAAGAAAGTTTGAATTAAAAAAAACAAGAAGTGCATTTAGCCTGTATGCATTTATTTGGGGTAATGAGAAAGGTAAAATAAAGACAAAAAGAAAACTATAAAAGTATGGAAAGAAGAAAAGATGGAATGAGATGAAGTTATAGAAGTTAAATGTAAGGTTGATGGGAAAAGAAAAGAATGGCATAATGCAAGTTTAGAAAAAAATGGTGCACCCATGAAAGTAATTAAAAAAAAGATTTAAAAAAATGGCAGTAAAAGAACAGAAGAAAAAACTATGAAAATGTTTATGAAGCAGATAATTTTTGTGGAGAATTTTATTTTATATATATATATATATATATATATATATATATATATATATATATATATATATGTGTGTGTATATATATATATATATATATATATATATATATATATATATATATATATATGTGTGTGTGTGTGTATGTGTATATATATATATATATATATATATATATATATATATATATATATATAATATTAAATATAAGGTGATATAGGAAAGAAAAACATTTTGAATGTGTTGAAGAAGATAGAAAACATTGTTTTGGATTGCAAAAAGAATAACGAGTTTTGAGGAAAGTTCAAAAATTAATATAGATGGGAAGGATATAAAAGGATGAATATGGATATTGTATGAGAAGTATGATAAAGTAAAAATGTGATATTGAGAAATGGGATAAAGTACTGTTTGTGACAATATGAATACTGTGGGGAAAAAGATGGTAGATAATGTTATATAACAAGAAAATAGAAGAGGATAATGTATTAACTGAAATAAGAAAATGGCTGTGGAAAAAGGGGTATGCAGCATTGCTTAATTATATTCTTTTGTGCTGATAACTTATGAATGTAAAACATGGGAATGTAAAAATATGTTAATAAGGTACCTTTACTCTTTTTATGATATGTGCCATGGGATCTTCTGCATTCACATGAGCTATCACCAGTGCAGGCACCTGTAACCTCAATTTATTATTCCATTCAAAGGATAGCACAATCAGGAGTGTGGCACCTCCCATGCGCTACACTGCAGTATCAGTATTGGAAAAGAAAGTGAAATCACTGGAATTGGAGTATAACTGCAGCCTTTTGGTCTTCCAGCAGCAAAGATAAACGTGGTATGTGTTAACATGCTGACAATCTAGATATTTTGCCTTTGTTTTTTTATGTCTTTACTGGTACATTCAGTTCAATAAAGCCAAAGCCTACTAACTGTAGACATATTGTGCCCTTCCCTTTTTTCATGAGTACAGCATAAGTGGGTTATTTCAGTTTCAATTAAAATTACTAGGAAGTGCCTAATATTAGTACTTTGTAAAACTTCTGACCTGTCATAATGATGGCATAATAACTAACTAATAATGTGGTGAATACAGTGAACATTTAGTCACTGACTTGCTCCTTTTCTGTTTTGATGACTTATGTGTGACACTATTCTACATTAAAAACTTCATCATGTATTTAATTTTCCTTTTGCATATATTTTAGCTCTGAACTTGCTTATTTCATCTGTGCAGTTTTATTTTTATATACAGTATTTTAATGTACTATTTAATTGATATAGTTAAATATTATCAGACCTGAATGTTTCAAGGTGTGAGTTGTAGAACATTTTACCTTTGCCTTTATTTTGTTTGACTGTACTGTTTTACTTTCTTTTTGGACTCATGATTTTATAATGTATTAGTGCAAAATGGCTGGCCATTGTAATTACAAGACTCTTAATTGTAAGCCCCAGAATTATAGAAAAGCAACCGTGAAAATTCATGATTATGGTGAATATCAAGCATTGCTGTTTTCCTTTAAAATTAGACTTTTTGCACTGAGCAAACCACTAATTGTAGAAGGGCAAGCTGTCTACATCCCAGAACCAACAATGAGATTTCCATATCATGGAGGAAAGAGAATACTGCAAGAATTGGCAACCTTTGACAATATGTGATAGTCAACATTTTTGCTTCTTCAGTCTTGCTTTTCCAGGGCTCATACAAATGTATCTGAGAATAACCAACAGTAATGTACTAGTACCTTGAGTTAAATTCAGCTCTCACATGGCAACCATGTTGTTGCTTCTTAACTGATACACTCCCATAGTTTATTGTGTTCAGTGTATAGATGCTATTAAATTTAATTTGCTGAACATGCGCAATCATTCACACACCTTGATTTTTTTATACTTACTATAAATACACGTTTTTGTTTTGACTTATTGGAATTGATAATGATAGATCATTTTAATAATCACTGAGAACATTTTTTTAATTTGCTCCATTTTGCCAATTGGTATGTCTGATACATGAATATAAATGAAAACATTCAAACCTTAAACTCACAAGATAGTTTCACATTACTAATCATGAGTAATAAATACATAATTTCATTTATATGAAAATTAAGACCAGGTGATGATCTATGGTTGATATTTTCCAGTGATTACTTATTCATTTTATTTGGGGTAATGCCTTTGAAATAAAATAGCGTATAAAGCTGCATCACTTAACCATTGCAAATTATGAGGTGTAAACATTCAGTGTTAATGCAATACAGCTGAGTGCAGCCATTTTGTCGGGTAACACAATGGTACATTTGCAGAAAGGTTAGAATCCATTACTGTTAGTTTGAGAAGTAATATAAAATGCTCATACGTTGTAGATGAAAAGCAAGTGCAAACACTATTTGACTTTGAAGGTATAGTAACATTGATAAAAATCTTTGGTATGTGACTGTATAATAAACTTGGAGAGCAAACTAAATGTTTCATGTGTGGAAGGGGATAGAAGTGACTATTCCACATCGGAATCTGTTTTGTTCTTCTCTTGATGCAGTGAGTTATTATGTTGAAGCTAAACCCATATATAAAATCATTCTATAACAAAAGATTTCTCATTTCCTTGATTTGTTCGTGAACATGAATGGAGGGACAGAAGGATTCCCAGAGAGTTGGGAGAACTACTAGGAAATGTAGTCTTTTTTGAAAACATACTTGAAGGAAAATGGGTGATACAGGTCAGTATGAAATGGGATCTGAGACCAATAACAGAAATGAGGACTTTTAAATTTGAACATTAGACATACTTTGCAGTATTATTGAAATGCTATAATTTGGGATTTTTTTCCTTTGACATAAAAAGGTTTTATGTTGTCTTGAACATCAGAAAAATCTGCAGTGTGAAAATGAAAATCAAAATGTACAAAATTAATTCTCTTACTGAGTGACTTCTAGTGCACAACAGGCATGCAAATAACACATGCTGCAAATGTACTAAGTTTTGCTTTCAAGTCATAGCAAGATGAATGACCAGAGGTGCTGTTAACTTACAGATGACAAGTATGTTACAGTTTACGGTTTTAATTTTTGTTTTTGCTGTTTTAGTATCCAGGGGCATACTTTGCTTTACTTTATAACCTACTTCTGTTCTAGAAGTTGTATGAGTTACAGGGTAATAATGCCACATAAAAGGTTCACCACATATAATTTATTATTGTTTAATAATCAGGCACTAAGACTTGTTTACGTAGCAAAACTGAGCATTTTATATGCAGTCATTGAATAATTTTAGTTAACTTCAGCCAGTTTTTAATAGATAGTTTTGAAATGTCACTATAATCAAGTTTTAATAACATTTATATGAAGGCATTCAATGGGCAGACAAACAGATGTTTGTTATTAGTATATTAGCAACTATATTGTAGTTTATATGGCTGCTAACCATTCGGATTTGTACTCCATTTTTCTTTATGCAGCATCAATAAGCATTTTTTAGGCAGTGACTACATGATGTGAGTCAAATTCAGCCTATTATATAGTATACATTCCTGAGATTATAGTACAGCCTCACTTTCCTAACTTTACACGTCTGGCATTGAGATGACAGTCACACAGGTACATATATATTGCAGTTTGTGGAGGCTGTTTGCACCCCCTATTGCTTTCTGAATTACATCTTAATCTACATCTACTTTTGTAGAGTTTTCTAAACAAACATTTAATGAAGTCACTTGATTTTTCTAAACAAATGTCTTTACTCAACTGTCAGTGAATTGGCAGATATTTATAACAGCTCTTATGGCCCAAATAAGGAAGTTCCTGCCAGGTACCTTTGTAAATAACCCAGATTTCAAATTAGTAAGTAAAAATGTCAGATTCTAGTTTAGACTAATGTTGCATAAATACATTTCATATTCTCAGACTGCTGTTTTTGGATCAAATCGTATTTCAATTTCTTTGGAAGATGGACATATATAATAGCTACTTCTGATTCTCAAGTTGTTGAAGCATCTTGAATTAATAAAGGTAGGTGTCCCAAGCTTTTCCTTTTACCTGAATATTTGTTTGTATTTGAAACTGGTTAAAAAGACAACACACCACCGAATGTGACATTATTCATATCTTAGAACTACTCATGGAACAATCTGTAAAAACGCTTAGGAAATAATCAGACCATTAACCCATCTAGACAGGGAAAGAGAGAGTGGTTGTATCTAGTTTTGAAGGATTAAAACTAAGCAAAGCTAAAAGAATTTTAATTAAGTTTCTTACTGCCAGAAGGCTTTTTAACACTGTATTTATTAATTCATGCTGGGGTTAACGATTTAAATTCCCTTTGTCACATGATGAAGACCAAAGACAATAATATAGGAAATTGTGAATCTGCAATGGTAATTCAGTGTGATCTTTCCCACACACCGACTTGGTGAATGCCATTTCATGAAAACAAGATACTAATCTAATTGGCTTTGCAACTTCTGTTATGGTAAACAGTTACAAATACTGAAATTTTACAAGGATTTAATTGCAAGTACTTCTTGCTTCTGACAATTTTCACTCATACATAAATGCTTTCAGTGGCTAAACATTTTTACATCTTCCAAAGCAAGATAATAAACATAGTCCATTGTTGTATCATCTTAGAATCCTATAAGGATGTTATACTACTGTCCACAGCAAAACTGATGACTTACAAACTCTGAGATTGCAAAGTAGCGAGGGAAAAGCATACTCCCCAATCTTAGTATTACAGCAATCTCACACTACTTTGATTAGCAGACATGTTAACTTAACAGTACAGAGAGGAAAGTTGATGAAAAAAGGAATGGTTGATTTAAGCAACTGCTGCCTTATATATTCCCCATCAGTGGTTAGAAAGAAACGTTTTACATTAAGGAGCACCTGCAAAAATTTTGAAATTTGATACCTGATTACATGTAACACTGATTGTGATCTCTTTAATTATATCTGTATTTGTGGCACTTTTTAAAAAGAGGATAGCAATTCATCTTAGTGACCATAGATGTAACATGCAATGGGTGGCCACAGTGGTGCAGCGGTTAGCATTGTCGCCTCACAGCAAGAGGTTCTCTGGTTCGATCCTCGGCTGGGGTGCCTTCTGTGTGGAGTCTGCATGTCCTCCCTGTGGTCGCGTGGGTTTTCTCTGGGTGCTCCAGTTTCCTCCCACATCCAAAGACATGCTGTCGGTGGATTGGACAATCTAAATTGGCCCTAGGTGTGAATGCGTGCATGTGTGTGCCTTCTGTGGAAGGTTGGGTGCCAGGCTGGCAACTCGACACTGTAAAACTCCACTGCCAGTCAAGAGTGAACAGGTGATCCACTGTGGTGACCCCTAACCAGGAAAATGCCGAAAGAAGAAGATGTAACATGCAATGCAGTGCCCAAGTCCAACATAAACAGACACATCAGATGGCTACATTTAGTTTTATCCTATATTGACAGAAGGATTTCTATTTCTCCTTATAAATTTGATAAATAGTACATCCTTCATGGCAAGGAAAGATGATGAATTATTACTTTGGAAGCAACACATTCCATGGAATTAAATGAAATGTTACAAAGTTTTTGTTGAAGTAAATTTATTATAGAATTGATTTAATATTAAGATTATATATGATATTGATTTGCCATTAAATTGATTATTTGAAACTGAATAGAGTTTTTGTTACGTGTCGCTAAATGAATTTTTCTCCATATGTGCCATATTTTCATTCATTGCTCCCACCCTGCACTGAAGAAACTCTTCTGGGTAGAAGAGAAAACTATTTTGCTCAATTTTATTTGCTGGTGGCAGTTGGCAATAAATGTATATTTATGAATATGCTAATGTGTGCTTTGTCTGCTCTTTTACATGTATATATAATTGAAACTTCAATATACTAAGCATGAAAAGAATGACAGACCCCCCCCCACTGACAATGCACAACACGTGCTCTGTGATGTAACCTCAAAGCATGCAAATAGTGGGGGGGGCATGACCTCAACACCCCCATGCATGGGCTGTGCTTATGTTACTTAAATATACCAACTCCAAGACTTCACAACACTGGGGAAAGGACACAGTCTCCAACCCCAGTATTATAGCACTTTCACAGAGAGAGAGAGAGAGAGAGAGAGAGGGAGAGAAGGAAATTAGTGAATTATATTAAAGAAAAAAATTATGACTTTTCCTCATAACAGTTATGTGTGTTTATTGCAATACAGCATAAATTTGCAGATGATCAGCGAGTTTAGGAAAGAAAGTAGTTATAGTAAACCTGGTCATAGTAGAATGAGATCAGTTATTTATTGGAGGCACCAGTACTGTTGACAGTTGTTATATGACGTAGAAACCTCTTACAAATATTGCTTTCATAAGGAATTATGATTAGGCCTCTAAATGAAACCAAACTGTTATGTGTTTGAAATATGGATGTCAATGTAATCACCTAAAAAATAGAGAAAAGTAAAATTCTAGTGGTGACTTTTGACATTCATGCCACGAAACATGATTTCATAGAACTGGTCATAATATTTTGTGGTACATTTATTGACACATTTCTGCATTTGATAAGTAGACGAATCCACTAATCTGAAGACCCCTTTTGGCATGACCCTTGCTATAAGACAAAGTGTGAAACATCAAACTGCAGTAACTGGATAAACAGGAATTGGTACAGAAGGTAAACGTTTTACTGTCATGTACAGAATCCATTAGTACATAAATGAATAGTCCCATATAATTATGACTGTGTATTGCTAGAGAATAAGAAAAAGCATTGTGCAGATTTACATGCAAATCAAAAGTAAAATATAGTTAAATCCAATATTTATACAACAGATAAGTTTAGCTGTTCCAGTGTAATACTAATTACAGAATAAAAGAGAATGAGAGAGTGCAAAGTGCTTTTAGCTGTAAAAGCCATAAGGCACTTAATGTTACAAGCAACATACAGAAGCTAGAGGTTGATGGGTTTAAAAGCTGTTTTCCTATTTGTGTGTGACAGTGAAATGCATAGCAAATTTCAAAGCTGTTTCAGTTTCTTGACACAATTCAGTGGTTACCAGCCCTGGCCACTGTTACGCCTTGACATGACAGTAAATTTTAACAGTGCTGTGTGTACAAAATAATTTTCTTACGTCAGACAGATGAGTTGTCTTTTTCCTGAATATGAAGTGCAATTGTCATTCTACAGCTACTACACAATTCTTGAAGAGGGAATCATTGTGAAGGTTTAATTGCCTTTGGTTACTTATAAGCAACTTTTGTGATGCACATAATAGGTGGGATGGAAGGTTTGATACAGTAAGCTGGATAGTAGGCTGGTTTGAGTTAGAGATTAGAAACTTTTATTCATTATACAATCAAAACAATATAATCTATAAACAAAAGATGGTTGGGATAACTTATGCAGTAGTGTGCAGTAGTGAGTTTTTTGGTCCATAGCTTAAACAAATTTGCTTGGTATTTTATTGATTTGTTCTAGTCTAGAGTTAGAAGAGGATTTTTCTGCTGACTATACTGCCAGAGCACAATCTGAAGTGTACTAGTTAAGCTGCTTTAGCAAATGGGGAGACTTAGGATTTGAGTCTAGTATGAATGGAAATATGACGGAAATATGACATATCATCGAGTGGCCACATTGTTGAACAGCATTCTCATTGACAATGCAGTCTGTTGCACTATTCTGACTGAGATTGTGTTATGGTAGAGATCAGGAAATTTGTCTTTTTCCCGGCTGTAGTGCAATATTGGAGTTGGTATATATAATTAGCAGGGGGTGTGGGATTTCAATGGACTACATTGTCAATGAAATGCCATTCGACAGTGTGGCTGTTCGATGATATACTATAGGGTAATATTAAACTTTTTATTCTACTCTGAAACTGTTCTTTAAAAGTTACATTTTTATCAATAGTAGTTCCCAAATATGTAACCCTGTCTCTGCAGGGGATCTGTGTTTTTCATTATATCATTTTTTTGAGTTTAGGGAAATATGTGGTTTTGTTGTGGGTCAAGCAAACTAGAACTTAAGTTATTTGGCTGTATTGTTAGGTATGAATTCCTTAGCCAAGTCTACAATATTGAGAAAGTAGTTTGAAGCATCCTGTTTTACATACAAACATGTGGCTGCCCTGCCCTCATACATATTGTATAACAAAATATTCAGAATATAATGGGCAATTACTGTCTTATTCAGACTTTTTCATTTACTCGCAGATCTACGTTTTGTTGTCCATGTTAATTTAACCATTTTTTACTTGGAGTTTGCCAACAAAGACAGAATTCAGAATTGACTTGACGCCTGCATATATGTGTGTGCATCAGAGACTGATAAATATGGCCATCTTTACATGATATTACTGATTCCATTTTAACCTGTAATCTCACAGGTTGTTTTCATGCCATGTATATTCCTACTAAAGGTAACACTAATTAACTTAAAAATAGCAGGGAATCAATCAACACCGATGCCTTTCTATGCATTGATATAAATGAGAGGCACGCTTTTTATCAAAGCCATCACGTATCAATATGTCAAAACTAGCTTGTCAAACACATGGTTATTCATGTCTTTTTCTTCACAACACTGTGACACATCTACATATATGTGGGATTTGTGTGTGTGTGGGGGGGTTAAATGCTGACAACAAAAAGTACTGATTTTGGTTGTCTGGTTATGGCAAAATGTCTCTCAATGGAAATAGTCATAGAAAAAAAGCTATACATCTGCACTAACAAATTCTTTAGAATAACCAGGTTTCATACTAATGTGTACAGCAGACAGTACAAATTCTATTAAAGCCAGATAAAGGTGAGTTGCATCCTTTAAAACACTTACGTTAGTACTAGCAGATTATTTAAAGTTTTATTATACAGTTTGAATAAATATCACCAGTATCATAGGTTAACACTACCTAGAATGAAGCATAATACACCACAATGCTTGCATTTGGTATAGCTAAATATAAACCAATTTTCATAAAAATGTTAATCATTTTCTTTTGTATTCAACAGCTAAATCATAAAAGTGTGCTCCTCTCAAGTTCAACATCATATACATGTAATATATTCATAATGAAATAATGTGCTACAAAAATTGTCTCT
The DNA here is from genome assembly GCF_019279795.1 of Protopterus annectens. Taxonomy (NCBI): domain Eukaryota; kingdom Metazoa; phylum Chordata; order Ceratodontiformes; family Protopteridae; genus Protopterus; species Protopterus annectens. The sequence goes on from NC_056737.1 coordinate 195,530,925, forward strand.
GTATAACAAGTAGAATTAAATTTAATTACTTTGCATTAAGCACTTTGTGAACCTTTGTGGATCCCTCTGTAACCTGCTTTTATTCTTCTTTGGGAAAACAGAACACTAAAATTAACTTTGTGATACTTATCAGAGAAAACTGCAAATGACTAATTTAAAAGTGACTGACAGGCACCATGAAGGTTGTTTAAAAACAATGTGCTTATAAGAACCAGTGAAGGCATCATTTCCACAGACATTTGATATATGTAGGATGACACAAGTATCATTCAGGCTTGACAATTTGAAACTCAAGTGTTTTAATATTTTGTAATCTTTTTTTAAAATAAGGATTTAAATTCTCTCTCTTTCTTTCCCTTTCTGGTTCCATGGTCTGTCTGCCTCTTTCTCTGTTCCTTTCTAATATGAAAGACAAGGTTTAAGAAATAAATTATAATCACTTCTTTGTTGCTTCACACAGCACAGTCCTCTCATGTTAACATTGCCAAACTTTCCCTTTCCATTATATAATGGTATTAGTTTCTTTTACCACTTTATTTGTAATGGCTTTTGCTCCTGACTATGGAAAAGCAAATATCACAGGACCAGCCTGCCAGCTGAGGAGTTTTCCTATCAATGGCTACACCAAAAGGGTGACATGAATATCGGAGCTATTTTTTCTCTACACAGTGGAGATGCTGCCAGTCAGATTCCTTTTACTGAGCTACGTGACATTGCAGTGTGCAAAACGTAAGTAAAATATTACGTTCACTTTGTGATCATAGCAGTAAAGTGATAAAGTAAGCCTGCAAAATGTTTTTTTTTCCTGGATAGATAGAAAAATATTATGTAGCTAGGTGTTGTATTTTTGATGTGCATGAACTATACAACAAAACAAGCAGGGATAATTTTAAACTCAGAAAAAAAAAATTCACATGGTAAATTATAAGGTGAGAAGATCAAAAAGGGTTTTGAGGATAGAACTTTCTTAATTACTGTAACAACTTGATTGCACAACAGTTTAGGGACTGTACAAATTCTTAATCTCCACTCAACTATAACCACACTGACCTACTCTTAAATACATCTAACCATATTCTGGCACACATCTAAACATCATTCTTTACTGAAATCCCAAGGTCCAGGATTGTACCCTGCACACCCCTGCTTTTCAAAATATACTAACTCTGAGATCACACTGAGACAGGTAAAGGAATAATAAGAAATCTCCACCATACCATGACCTGTTTGACCAGCTGTAATACTGAACCACTGGTAAATAAATGTGTTCTAAGACTTGGTGAGGTGTGAAATTGTGAGTAAATAGCTTTAAAAAATGAAGGAGAATTAAATTATTTTAATTATTTCAATTCTGCTTAAATATTTAAGTGCACTTGTGACCTGTTTGGTGATACTATGTTGACTTTTCTTCTCTGTTCCATCTGATTGCATTTTTTAATTTGTTCTGGGACCTTAGTCTTGCATTTTAATTAGCAGTTGTGGGAAAATTGTGTTTCTGTATATTCTGCACTTTTATTTCCACAAGTAGAATTACTTGTAAATGCTATCTGTTTGTATTTTAAACCCTGCTAGTTTCATTCACAGTTGTGGCAGAACTACACAGTGCTGCCAGATGTGTGCCTTACTCATGTATTACTACCTTTTCTCATTAAGCAGTGTTACTGTTAATCTTCTGCATAGTCTGGTGCCTAACATATAGTAGAAGTAAAATAATAAGGGAATTGTCTCTGTTCCAATTTTTGCTTTAATGCTTTTATGTTCTGCTTATCATTTACCTGCTGGCATTCTGTGCCTGGCAAATCCCCCTTTAACACAGTTACCTAAAGTTTCTGAAAGAGCTTGAATATTGCATCTCTTTGATTAGATAGCTCTCTAGCTAACTCCTATTTCCAGCACAGAGCTACCCATACCTAATGTTTTTTATCCATGACTTTGATAGGTGCTGTTCCTCTCACTGTTAACTACCTTCATTAAGGCAATTCCAGCTAGTTGTTTTTTAGACAATGACAAATTGACAAATCTACAAAATCAACCCAACAGAAACTCAAGGTGTTACTGCTCAATGCCAGGAGCCAAGATAATAAAAAAAATGCACTTCTTCCAAGCCCTCCTCACAGTTCAGAATATAGGTATCTGTGCAGTTACTGAGACATGATTTAAAGTGGCAGACAGTACCCCGGCAGTGCAAGGTTTCAGTGCCTTCCACACTTTTAGACCAGTAGCTGCAAAGACAAAGGCTAAAGGTATATAGGTGTCTCAATATACATCAAATACATCAATAACAAACATACCTTTGGAGTGGCCAAACAAGATGACATGCTGGAGTTTCTTCATATGCAGATTACCATGGACAAAATCCTGTACCATTTCCTAGCCAGCTATAAGTAATCCTCCATGTCTCAAGAATCTCACAATGCATACTTAGACCTACTGGAGGCACTTACCATCTGACACCCTACTCATTGGAGACTATAATTGCCCCTCTGTAGATTGGGGATCCTACATAGCCTCAAATCTTCAGGCACAGAGATTCCTGGACTTCTTAAATATAAACACTCGACTAAATAATGCATATGCCCACTAGAAGCACCATCATACTGGACCTTGTGCTCACAAATATGAGAGAATGCTGCCCCCCTCCCATGTCTCATTCTCTCTAGTAAGATCCAAGCATAAAGCTGTCTCATTTGAAATCAAAATCAATGCTGTAATTGCATTAAAACCAGTAACAGTTAGGAACTATTCCAAGACAAATTACCTGTCACTAAGAGATGGTTTGTCAAAATGCAATGCCTCTCCAAACCCCCTAAACACACCAGCCTATGCTGAATTGCTCTCAGAAACTCTGTACAACCATATCGATAGCGGAACAGAGGCTGCTGTATCTACCAGGAGTAAGCCCAGTACTAGCCCTATAAACAAATTGCCCTGGTGGCATCCCAAATTAAACAGGATATAGAACAAAAGGAAAAAAATATGGAAAAAAATCAGGAAAGGGTAATTCCCATAATATTAAAAACTCTCTCATCAAAATAAATAGGCAACAAGGAGGGCTAATTCAGTCAAGCAAAGCCAACTTGGAGGCTAAGATATCCTCCAAGGTGAAAGATAACCATAAGGCCTTCCACAGCTATGTCAGAAACCTCAAGGGCAGGACACAGCAATGTGCTGAACTGGTGGATAATGGTGTCACATTCACCAAGTCTGGTGATATAGTGAACCAGTTAATGAACACATTCAATTTCAGTTTTACCCCCCACATCCAAAACATCCCTCTAATAATACACCCAAACATAACCCCTCCAACTATAACTAGGGAGCAACTACTAGCTGCTCTCACTAAAGCCAAGAACACAGCTTCAATGGACCCTGATAACATTCTAGCATGCCTTCTGAATAGTCTTAAATATGACTTATCAGGACTCTCTGAGCCATTATTTAACTATAGCCTTAAAACAGTCTTTGTGCCATATGAATGGATGGCTGTGATGGTCACTCCACTTCATAAGGGAGGACCTTCAGCAGATCCTGGAAACTAGTCTAATTAGTCTTATTTGCAAAGCCATGGAAAGAATTATCATGGACATTTTTTTTCCAAACACCTTTATTGAATTATCACTTGTGACATAGGCAAATTTACATTCATATAAAAGTAATCAAACTATATTAACATAACAAACATTATACTTCACATATATTGCTATATGGCTTACAATCACTTTGTCGATCGTACTTCGTGTGATTGACATTTATGTGAAACTGCCTTTGGCCGAACTGAAATTACGAATGCCACAATGTCGAACCTTGCAACAGTGAATGCAATACAGCATTCACTGTTGTAAACTATAGTGGGGATCGGGAAATGTACCTTTTCCCTCACTGTAGTGTGATCTCTGAGTTTGTATGTATATATATATATATATATATATATAAGTAGGCTTTCCCCCAAAAATGTTCTTTACTGTCTAGTGGACGGTATTGCTGTTACTGGAAGTGTGATGACTGTTCAAAAATGTCGAGTTCGACATTTGCAGTCACTACACTTTGAGAAATTTTCGTTCGTATTTTAAATTTTGCGGTTTAGATTTGACATTACCACGATTCATCTTTGTTCATTATGGTTATATGATAGCTATATATCATATAACCTAAGGAATATTACATAAATTATTCAATTTCTGACTTTTTTAAACAAGACACATCTTTATTAAACCATCACTTACTACATAGGCAATCATATGTTTTATAAATGAAAGCAAACCACACTGACACAGTTTTAGTTGCGAACAATTTACATCAAAACCATACTGACACACTCCCAGTTGCAAACATTATACATCATTTATAATCTACCCAATCCTTTTCACTCAAACATTACATAGCTCATTTAAGTCCTGCCTGCTTTTAAACCTCATTCCTCCCTTGTATGTATTGTTCCCACAATTCCCATTTTTTCTATGTAATTTACTCCTACCCTTTTCTAAAGGTCTCAATTGTAGTTGTTTTATCTCTGTTGTTATATTCACTACTTTCAGTATAGTTGGTTTAGATTTTGATTTTAATTTTCTAGTAACTGTTTTTTTGGCAGCCACCATTATTAGACACAGCAAGGCCTTACCATGTCTAGGCAATTCCAATTCTGTATCATAGCTCAGAAAAATCATCTCCCTCATCACACCAATCTGCATACTCTGCATCTCCGACAGTGCATCCCACAGGGAATCCCTAAATTCCACCAACTCACTGCACTCCCAGAAAATATGTTCCCAATTGCCTGTTTCTTCCCCTTCGCATCTCCAACATTTGCTCTCTGCCTGAGGAAATATTCTCTGGAGTCTACTTGGGGTATAAAAATATCTATGTAAACCTTCCCAGGCAAAAATCCTAAATCTTCTAGATTTTGTTACACATTTGGGAGACATACATATATCCTCCCATTATTTCTTTGTGAATTGCTTTTTCAACTCTTTTCCCAATCCTTTCTAACCTTCTCTGATTGATTCTTATAGTTATCATGTAATATTTTATATGCTCAATTAATTATTCCTTTTTTAATGGCAGCTTCAGTTCTAGATTCTATTAAAAACTCTACCAGTGCTGGTCTTTTGTTTAGAACCCTCCTATTTCTTTCTCTTTGCCTATACTCTGATATCAATCCCTGATAGAGAAGGCAATCTCTAACCTGCAGTCCAAATAAATTCTTGGCATCTTCCCATTCTATCATCTTTCCTCTATAGTTATTTCTTCCCAATACCTTGGTCCCTTTGCCAGTTTTCTCCAATAAATTCCAGCCCCCTCTTGCCTGTTGTTTGTATCCCTAATTGCAGTCATACCTATCTGCAGAATTCCCTTTCTCTAGTCCTGTGTTGGTTTAGTTCTTAGAATACTTTCTGCTACTTTATGGATATAATATTCTGTATGATTATTACTATTCTTCTTAAAAGCCTGCATCCAAAATCCCAGTCTCTCTTTTCTTGAGCTTCTCCCCAGTTTCATCATCATCCCACTTTGAATTATAGTTTTCTGCTTGTGCTATGTATGAGTCTTAACCGTGTAGCTCTGAAATAGCCCTTCCAATTGTATAATCCCAGTCCACGCTGTTCTACTAGAAGAATCAGTTTATCCCACTTGAAGAATTATCATGAAAATTATCAACAAGGACATAGGAGACCTCCAAACACTGGATCTATCCCAGTTTCGCTTTGTCAAAGAAAGGTCATGCTTAATAATCTGGTGGACTTCTTTGAAAGGTCACTAAGGCCATCGATAAGGAGAAAACTGTGTATACTGCCTATCAAGATCTCGCTAAGGCATTTGTTACAATACCCCACTTTGGCATTGCCAACAAACTTACAGAACTAGGTTTAAAACTCTTTATAACATACTGGATAGCTTGCTGGCTCACTGATAGGACCTAGGAGGTTAGAATTGGTGAGGCCACCTCCACAAAGAGGCTGATCACCACAGGAGTCTCTGTGGGTTCTCTGCTAGGCCCACTTGTCTTTGGTATCTACTTCTCGGCTGTCAAAGTCAATGTCAAAGGCCTCTGGCTAACCAAGTTTGCAGATTGATTATAAACTGGAAGCAGTAACTGAATCCCCCCCAAGATGAGAAAACCCTTTAGGAAGGTCTAATACTGACAAACGCTTAGTGCCAAAGCCATGGTTTAAAACGCAGTGCCAAGAAATGCATTATAGTACCTTTTGGGAAGTCTACAACTCTGGCTATCAACATCATCAATAAAACACCCTTAAAAGTTGCTTTAGTAGTCAGGGATCTGGGAACTCATGTAGATAGCAACCAAGCTCTCAAACAACATGTGTCCAAGTTAGTAAGAAAATCCTTCTGCGTTGCTCAGCTTATAGGCAAGGGCAAGGCATCTAGGTCCAGAGAGGTCATCCACTGTACTCAGCCCTCATCAGGCCCATCATAGAAAATATTGCCTTCTTCTGTATACCTGACCAGACACATGCAGCAGCTGGGTCATCTACAAAGGCTCCTTACAAAAAGAATACAGGGAATAAACACAATATCCTACACTAATTGCCTCAAAGCCCGATCTCTTAAATCAGTATCATACAGACTTCTGAGAGGTGATCTTTGCCTGGCATACAAGACATCCCTGGACCCTGTTTTGATGAATCTCTTGCATATCCGCAAAGCAAACAACATCAGCACTACTAAATTAAAAGGCTTAAACTTTAATTGTAGCATAAATGTGACCTATTGGAGAGACAGATATGTTTCTTGGAAAATTCCCATTCTCTGAAACAGGTTCTCCATCCATGTGAAGCAGAGTTCCTTCCTATCCGTATTTAAGCACAACTTGCACCATTGGATGGGTAATTGGAAATTCACTCCTGGTTTGGCTTTTATGTCTCTGATGGAGAGAGGCAGACAGTAAATCACCCCCTATAAATCAAATATAAATCAATTCTGTGGATCACATTTGGGTTGCACGGCTATGTTTTTATGAGGCATATTGGTAATTAGCCTGGTATACACATATGAATCTATGAACATACAAATATGTATGTACGTGTGTGTGTGTGTGTGTGTGTGTGTGTGTGTGTGTGTGTGTGTGTGTGTGTGTGTGTGTGTGTGTATCTACATCTATATCTATCAATATGTGTGTGTGTGTGTGTGTGTGTGTGTGTGTGTGTGTGTGTGTGTGTGTGTGTGTATGTGTGTGTGTGTGTGTGTGTGTGTATGTGCATCTCTGTCTATATCTATCTATATACATATGCTTGTATGTATGCGTGCATATGTATTTATATTTATATCAATGTAGAGGTATAGATCTGGAAATTTGTCAGCTGGAGTATAAAAATGCTGATATGAATAACTAGCTAGATAGTGAGAAAGATGTGTAGATATAGCTCTAGATCTAGATATCAATATAGAAATATACCACAGCAAATAAAACTGATTATCTTTCAACTCATATAGTCAATAAATCTCAAGCCCGAGAATTTTTTTATCAGAATCTGTTAAGCATGTAAATATTGCCTTCCTGTTTTGCCTCAAAACTTCAGCAGGGGTGGGGTCGACTCTTTTTGGTCATGTGTGTTGTAACTTAAAATAAGAAATATACTTGTTATACTGTAGCTGTAATGAACTTTGGGAAGGGAGAGAAATAAAGAAAAGCTGTATAAACATTAAGTAATGAGAATCTGATAAAGATGAGTTTTGTTTTAAATTCAGCCTTTCTTTTGTTTACAGAATCATTGTCCCCTTGCTTTCAAGAGCATCTGTATGACAGGCACATCAAAACACATACATGATTAAAATGGAGATTAGAAATGCTGTCCTTGCTGCAGATGCTATGTTGATTCTTTATATTAAAGTTGCATAAATGATATACTGTTAGAAGTTAGTATATAAGTGAAGGACATTAACACATTCAATCTTTTCACTTTGCTGTTTTTGATTAAATAGTGCATGAAAGCTCTAATTGCATTATTATCAATTATACATATAAACAAAAAGAGAATCGGTAGTTATGGTACTTATTCAGGTATTTACTGTGTTCTTTGCCCTTTTGTTTAACTATTAAAAAGTTTCTAAAGGTAAGGGTAATGTGAAACTCCAGCTACTTCAACATGGGCTGGGATTCAATAAAGGGAAATCTCCGTATCAGAATAGTGCAGCAGCTTCTGCATAAAATATGGCCGCCGAGCAATCCAGTAAACAAGGCTGGGGGCGTACACATGCCTGCCAGCACTATTCTGACACAGACACCACTGAATAATGCTAATTACCTCATTTGCTGGTGAAAACCATTAAAATGAGGAGAATTAGTGATTCAGTAAGCAGGCAGGCATCCGTGTCAGAGCAGTGTCCATTGCAGAAATGTATTTGATTACTAACCGTGTACATTTATGCACAAATCAAAATGGGGGCATGACAGCTCAAAGTAAAGCATGTATTACGACTATTAGGCATGCCAATGGCCAAAAATATAGCCATTGGCATGGCAAACAGTTGCAAAATTCTGAAAATAAAAGTTTTATTTTTTTTTTGGCCAGTTTCGGCCATTTTAATGTAGAGCAGTGGCGCACAAATGAGATTGTGCAGAGAATATGAAAAAAAATATGTAAAAAGACAATTTTAAGTGAAATCTGAATTTTGCCATTATAGTGGGTAGCATGCAGAACCAAAACAATAACAGGTAAAACTGTTTGCTAAGGAGATAGGCTCCAGTGTAGTGGTATAACAAGGGACTGGGGTATGCAAATGAGCTAAATTTACTGAATAGCAAAATGGGAGACCATGTCCACCTGCACCTAACCGTGTAGGAGCTATAATGCTGCAGTGTAAGCAAGAGAAACAGCTGACATGAAAAGGGGGTGTGTCATGCTTGGTGTAAGCACATTGGTACTCTGTTGCCTCTATTTGCGCTTAGCTAAGCACAGCTAAGCAAGGGTATGTGTCTGAGCTAGTTCATGAAATGCTGAACGTGTTTGCATCCCTGGGAGGGTCCTTTCTGCTCAAAACTGTTTGCTATAGTTGCAGGGACTTGCGTGCAGTGGGGCTTAAACATAAGGGAAACAATAAAAAAAAACAAACAAAAAAAAAACAACAAGAACCAGCAGAAGTGTTTACATTTGAGCAGCAGGTGTGCGCAGTGTGCCACAGGGCTTAGAAGAGCCAGAAATGGGAAGAAAAAAAAGTGTGAAATAGCAGAATAAAGGCATTCAAGTACTAATAACATAGCTAGTAGGTGGAATGTATCATAGTCAGCCAATCACACAGGCAGCATCTGCAACACACCAGTATAAAATATGCAAACACCTTTCAGTCTGTTTTTTTCCCACAAACTCTGCACCATTGGTGTACACGCTCAAGGAAATTTTAACTGACAAAATGTTAGCGGCTGATGTCGCTTTGATACATCAGTATGTGCTACAGGTTGAGGGTGGTGAGGAGAATAATTCTAACAACCATCCCAGACTGAGGAGGAAGAGAAGAGTGTTCAGACCCAGGGTAACCTACCAGGGGCTACATGATCTGGAGATACTAGAGTGCTATAGGGTGGACAGGGACTTACTTCAGCAACTCTGTGAGCTGTGCAGCCTCACCTCAGACTCAGAGCCAACAGAGGGGAACCCATCCCAGTTGGAACCAAAGTATGTGTAGCCTTAAGAATACTAGGTACGGGTACCTTCCAAAGACCTACTGGGGATATCATGGGTGGGGGGTCTCACAGGCATCTGCATCCAGGGTACTGCACCTGTTCCTGGATGCCATGCAAACACATGCCGGTAAGCACATATATTTCCCCAACACCCATGAGGAGAGGATCAGCAATATGTGTCTCTTCCACTGTGTAGCAGACTACCCAGAGGTACTGGGTGCCATAGACTGCACGCACATCCACATTAAGGCACCACCCAGTGAAGAGGGTAGAGTCTATGTCAACTGCAAGGGCTATCACTCCATCAACTGCCAAGTCATGTACAATGCCCAGGGCATTATCATAAATGCGTTGTGCTGGCAGCCCTGGTAGTTATCACGACTCCCACATCTGGCATGCCTTACTGCTGTACCAAACATTTGCCAGGGAGGGCATCCAGTATGGCCATCTGATGGGGGATGCTGGCTATGCATTGAAGTTGTGGATGATTACAGCCATCAGAAATGCACTCACACACACACACACACACACACACACACACACACACACACACACACACACACACACACACACACACACACACACACACACACACACACACACACACACACACACACACACACACACTGAAGAATGCCATAATGAGACACACACACAGACCAGGAACATTATAGAGCATGTGTTTAGGATGCTCAAGTCATGGTTCCATTGCCTTGACATATCTGGTGGAGCTCTGCAGTACTGTCCAGCCAGATGTGCACACATGTTCATATATATGCCATGCTACACAATATGATCCTGTGGAAACAGCTGCAGCAGAAACATCACAGGGAAGGAACACACAGCCTCCCACAATTGCCAAAGCCCCAACAGGCACAGGGGAACTCAGAGGAGGAACCCCCTGAGCCTGCTCCTGTAGGCAGATGGAGGCATGCCAGTATGCCTAGTCTTTGGCAAGGAGGCAATGCATAGCACACACATTGACACTGTAGGGGCCCAGGGACTGACACCTCTCTCTGAATCACACACACAGTAAAACAAATGCCACAAACATCACACTACCTGTATCTTACCATGTATAGGCTGTGTATTGCATGCATCTGACAGTGGCCCTCAAGCACCGTCCTCACAACTGCTGCAGGCACAAGTTAAGTCAGTCTTCTTAACAATAAATGAATGGAGTAATACATTGTGTTAGCATAGCTATGGTATTTGTGCATGTATGCAAGGGAATGGGGTGGCCTACCGGGATAGCAGCAGACAACTGACAGCTATGTGGGATAACAGGAAATGTTTGCCCAATACTAGCCTCCCCAGAGAATGCAGTACTCCTGTAGGTGACAAATCTCACTGCAGTATACGTGGGGGATAACAAACTGGGGGGAGTCATAAGTCACACCCATGAATGTCAATGTGGGGGTCCCATACCCACCCCTCAGCCTCACCCAGCAAGTCAGCTGTAGAAAACTGTAAAAAAATGTCTGTCAAAGGCCTACAATTGGGGTCAATGATGAACTATGCCCAAACAGACCTACACAGTGATATCACAGCAGGTCTTGCAGTTGCAGTAAGGCTCTGAAGGGTGAGAGGCCTGAAACCCAAATGTTTACCATTACAGTCTAACCTGTGGTCTTTAGTGATATGCCTGTAGTCTCCAAGACAGGCATAATACTATGCTAACTGGAACCAAAATGTAAAGGGAACATCAGCACATCCTATGCAAATGTGGACAGCTGACAAGTGTGCCCCCCACACACCCATGTTCCCAAAGAAATGCAATAACAGTAATGTTTTTAGGTTATCAGTAGCAGAGCACACATTCCCGATAACTTGTTGCATGTCCAGAATATGCAGGGGTCAATGAGCTATGTATATGTGTGGCCAATACTGTCAGTATGTGCCCTGCACTTACTCCTGACTGTTGTGTCTCAGTAGCCTAGGTACAGTACTGTGGTTGAGAGAGTCCATGTTCCAAGAAAAAAGTGCCAGCTATTCTGCATGTCAAATGCAGCTAATGTAGGAGATGTACACACTGTCCAGACATCAATATCTGTTACTGAAGGAAAGCTGGACAGGTCAGAGACAGGAGGCTACACATATGGGCAGTACACAGCCCAGAGTAACCTACACAGTGCCTAGCATACCCCTCAACTGTACAGGCATTTCACAGAATGTCCAGAGGTTTGCATCATATTTATGGTCTCTTTATCAGGAAATTGTGGTTTCCTGGCAAACCAGTGGCAAATCCAAAAAGACTAATGTCAGAAAATAATGACAGATTGTAGTTTCAGACTTCATACACTTTAGGAAAATGCATGTAATGCAAAACCTGTTATTGTATCACCTTTCTAAGTTTGTAAGGCCAATAGTTAACAATGGTCCCTATATGTAGGCTTTTGTACCCAAATTACTTATGGCTTTGTCCAGATGTCTGGCTCTAAAAAGTCAAGAGATATAGTGCCTAGTAAGACAGCAGGTACCTGAAGCTCAGTCTACTTCCAGGTTATAAAAGGCTGCCAGCACTGTGTTAGCATTGACAACATGTCACTGGATAACATTCATACCCCTCGAATGACAGGTTGTCACAGAAGGAGCAGAAGTATGCCTTGTATATCTGTTCTGCTTGTCCTAATATTGCATTTGCCTGCCAACTATTTGCAAGACAAGAAAGGGTCATGTCAAAACAGCAATGACAGACAGTGGGGAAGCAGATGTCATACACATAAGAAAAAGCAAGCAATTACCAAACCAGTCTCCCAACTGTCTATGCTTGGCAGAACATTATTAACACCCTGTCCCCATGTGTGGGCCTTTGTCTGACTGTCATATATGGGCCTGTCCAGATGTCAGTCTGTGACGGTATAACAGCTAGGCCCACATGCAGCCTCATAATAACATATAGCAACACAAACCATCTAAGGACCACAGCAAATGTAGTGTTGCAATGATGGACAACCTGCTAAATAGGTACACTCAGACGTGTGAAGTCCACAAACTTGTGTGTGATGTTATGGCATTTACTTTGCTCACATCAGAATTACAAATACATAGCAGCCACTGTGGCCAAAGCCTGTGAGTGGACTACAGAAGGACAAAGAGACACACATAAGGGGAAAGGGAACCACTGGCCAGACAAATGGAGAACGTGCACAGCAGAACAAATTGTGCAGTAACATAGTGCCATGCAGTGTACGGAGTCAGTAAACATCACCTGCAAATACACAACACACACACACATGTAAGTGGATGTCTGCAACAAAAGAAAAACCCAAACAAAGGACACCTAAGAGGCAAAAACACATGAGAATTCCACAAACCTACACACCATAGACCATGTAGACTCCACACACCAGTGTCTTGCAAACCCTAAGGCCTTACCCCAAACCCTAAATACCTTCCATACACAGATAGGTTAACAGCACTGCCCCTCTACCACATTCCATACAGACTCTGCTGAGGTGACCCCTATCTGGTATACAAAGCAATCCAGACCATGCCTTGATGGGACTTTTGCACATCTGAAAGTCAAGGGTCACTCCATCAACCTGTAGGCACAGCATCAACTTGGGCTGTGATATCAGTATGGCTTGTTGGTGTGACAGATATGCATCACACACACTCCCCCATCTGTGGAATACACTTTCTGTTTACAGCAAGCCAAGGGCCTCAATACACCTAGTGATGTGCTCCCAGTATAAGTGCACGGGAAACACAAAATACAGTCCTGTGATTTCACCTGTGTCTCTGCTGGACAAGTGTTCTGTTTGCTGACATGTCATGACATGGCTACACTCTCATCTGCATGGGTTATAAGGGCTTCAGAGCCAATACCCTACTAACGTCATAGCAACCTATCAACCAATACACAACTGTTTGTCAGTGGTTCACCACATTACTCTGTTTTTTTGCCACTGACATACTTGGAAGTCACAGTGTTATGTGGAATACACTACACATATAATGGACATTTCTGCACAGTAGAATGCACTCTGTACCCACACCCATACCTCTCAACCTCTGACAGCAAGACATCTGGACAAGGTCATAAATAAATGTGGGACAAAGGCCCAGTGATAGGCACATGTTGTAAATATTGCCCTTATATACTGAGAAAGTTGGTAGAATAATGGGTTTTGCATTCGAAGGAATTGTCTGAAGGTTATGAAGTTTGAAACACTAATGTCTGTAATTATTTTGTAATGTCAGTCTTCAATTATATGCAACTAACTTGCCATAAAAACACAAGTTTATCTAGACTGGATGAAACTTCTAGACAAACACCTTGACAATCTTCTAAAAACTGCACAGTTGAGAGGTATAACAAGGATATGACTTTTCAGGTATGAAGAATACCACACAAGCAGGAGATCCCCAGCCAGTATATCACCAAGTTGCTGGACTATTTACACAGCTACATCAGTCAACCAGCTGTAGCCACACATCTCAACTGGCCCTTTTTGGCAAGAATGTCTATAGTTGGGCTCACAATATTGGTCTGTGCATCATACATCTTGTATTTCACTGGTAAAGCACTGTGATGATCTGAGGATGTCTGACACTTGGTAATGACACAATATATTCCAGTGTCAGACTTCAGATATGTCAGAAAATGTCTGCTAAAACAAACCCTGTACCTCAAGCAAATTCCTGTTTACTTTTGAGAGGTATGGCTATAGCACACAAAACCCTGGACTGAAGTACAACTATCTTTGGAATGGAGTCCCATTCTCACTATAGAAGGTCATACTGGGCATGCTCCTACACTTAGAGAATCACAGACCATGTTGGAACCCACATCGGGCTATATAACTGTATTGTGCATATATGTCTTTGCATACTAGTTTGAGGACTTTCCCACCCACAACAGTTCTCAGTGTCCTACTTTAGCAGTCCTGCTGATGTCATTCACCTTAGAAGTACGTTTAGACACTTGTTAGCCCTATAAGCTCTGTAGCACGTGTGATACCTGTGTAACACTATAGTACAAATTACTAGATAGGTAGGAGTTCTAATTCCAGTCCTGGCAAATGTAGGAGTGTGTGTGTGCTTCTTTGTAGGTGAAACAGGTTTAGGCCATTCCCAACCATTACACTTCCTAGTGCCCTACTTTAGCAGTCTTGCTGATGTCATTTCCCTCAGAAGTACCTTTGGACTTTCCTCAGCCATATAAGGTGCATAGCACATGCAATAACTACATAAAATTTTAGTACAAATAACTAGATAAGCAGGAGTTTATTCTCAGTTCTGGCAAATGTGTGTGTGTGGCTAAGGTGTGTACAAGAGTTTGTAAGTGTGTATGTTTGTAGGATGAAGTATTATGAGGACTTTCCCACCCATAACATTTCCCAGTGCTCTACTTTAGCAGTTCTGCTGATGTCATTGCTCTTAGAAGTACCTTTGGACAACACTCAACACTATAAGCTCTGTGGCACATGTAATAACTAAATAAAATTATAGTACCGATAACTAGATAAGCAGGGGTTCTACTCTCAGTTCTGGCAAATGTGTGTGTGTGTGTGTGTGTGTGTGTGTGTGTGTGTGTGTGTGTGTGTGTGTGTGTGTGTGTGTGTGTGTGTGTGTGTGTGTGTGTGTGTGTGTGTGTGTGTGTGTGTGTGTGTGTGTCTGTGTGTGTGTGTGTTTGTAGGGTAGTGTATTTTTATGCCCTTCTCACACAGTACATTTTCCATTGCCATACTTTACAAGGGCTCTTGATGTAATTCACCATAGACATACCTTGGGACACCATTGAACCCTATAAGCTCCATGGTGCATGTGATAACTGTGTAACACTGTAGTACACATAACTAGATAGGTAGGGGTTCTAAACTCAATACTAGCAACTGTGTGTGTGTGTGTGTGTGTGTGTGTGTGTGTGTGTGTGTGTGTGTGTGTGTGTGTGTGTGAATTATATTCTCTGGGGGTGTGGGTTATACCATTTTGAGGCATGTACCACCCAGTACACATGCCATTGTCCTACTTTACAAGGCCTGCTGATGTCATTCACCTTAGATGTACCTGTATACACTTGTCAGTCCTCTATGCTCTGTGGCATGAGCAATAACTGCATACTACTGTAGTGTAAATAATTAGATAAGTAGAGGTTCTAATTTTAATAATGACAATTATAATAGTGTGTGAGAAGCATATCCTCTGTGGCTATTGTGTGCATGTAGGTTATATCATTTTAAGGCCTGTTGACCCCCTATCCATGCCATTACTTTAAGGAGCCTGTTAATGGCATCTGCCTCACATGCACCATGTAACATTCTACAGCCCATACCAGTCATCTGTACAGATGTGCATGGAATATCCACATGTTTGCAACGTATATATGGTCTGTGTCCCCTAACAATGAGCATTCCTGTGATATCATTGCCAACTATGTCACAGTTACCGTAGTGACACACATGTCAACATCAGACATCGTACCTGACTGACACATCATGCTGATACAAAGTCTGTCACTCTATCTCTATCACTTGTGCAGGTTTGTAGGAGCAGTAGATGAGACCAATTGTTATTTATGGTGGGTTAACTTAGTGTCAGCCCATACAGATGTCATCCAGCCTACAGGCACAGTTACACAGTTTCTAACACCAAGCCACTGTGGTGCATGCAATGGTCATATCACTGTGTATTGTTCATAAATAGATGTGTAGGTCATCTACTCTAGCAAGTGTCACCTCCATGTGCATGTGTGTTTCAGTGCATGTCCCCATGCAGCAGTGTGTGTGTGTGTGTGTGTGTGTGTGTGTGTGTGTGTGTGTGTGTGTGTGTGTGTGTGTGTGTGTGTGTGTGTGTGTGTGGCAGATGGCTCTAATATGTTAAGGGCCTCTGAACTCACCATTGTCAATCCTAACAGCCCCTGCAGTTGTCACCCACTTGAATAGTAGTGGCAGACACTGCCACACTACATTACCTCTTTGCTTTTTGTGTTATGTATCTAGCGCTCTCATTCATAAGACTATGCAGGTAGGGGCTCTGCTCAGCCCTTCATCAGCTGCCCCATGTACAGGACTATGTGTGCAGTACCAGCATGAAAGGCCAGACATGCATGTGAGTTAGCAGACACACATGCTGGTTACTGTCAGGTTAGACTAACACAGGCTGACTTGTGTCAGGAACACATACCCCAAACCTGTCATATACAGTACCAGACATACCATCATCAACTGCATGAAGGTTGAGTGGATGGGACAGAAATGGCAGGGGCAACAGGTGCTGATAGCTGAATCTGTTGCAGATAAGTAATGGCTAAGCTTGTGAAGGACCTAGTGTCAGTACTCAAGTAACCTACTCTGTATGTGTGAGCCTGCAGTTCTACAGAACACCCAGGTGACATGTATGAAGGCTAGCTGGCTGTGTCAAGGGCAGGTATGCAAGTTCACACTGTCTGCCACAATTTCCCCTCACACACTGTTGCATGTAAACACCCCTGATAAACATGTACATATACAGCTGTATCTTGGCTATGAAAAGGTCACTGTGTTTCCACTCTGCCTAACTCATCATTGCTACTGTCAGCAGGCCCACAGCATGCAGACACACAGACACCTGGAACACATACAGAATACAGTATGTGACACTTCAGTCAGTCTGCAGTACTAACAGCAATAGTGCATCATGGCTAGCAAGGTACATACACCTTGATGTGTACCCATAACTATTGCCAGCAGACAGCACCTTACACAACATTACATTGCTGCACTCTACTATATTCACCCTGTGCATCAGACCCATATGAGCATGTCTCTGCATCGATGGTATATATATATATATATATATATATATATATATATAACAGGGTTGTGGCACATGTATCATCACATGCATAGTGTGTGGTGTGGGATTGCCAAAGGCCCAGGCTGGGCCCTATGGTTGACATCATGTGTGTGTGTCTCTGGAGGGGTGGTGTTCAACTGGGCCATGCAGAGGAGCTGTGCATATCTGCTGGTGACCAGCCTGTGATAGGGATGTGTGCATGTTTGTCTGCACACCATCAAGCCATGTGGATGCCCAACATAGGGCTATGTTGGACAACTGTGGACTGTACATGGCAGGATGTATGGTTTACTGTCTCCTGGCAGGGACGTGGGAACTGGTTCTGCCAGGAGTCTCACTGGCACCACCAGGCCCAAGAAAAGATGCAGTACTAATCCCCGAAGGTGACTGCTGTCTGCTGGATCTGCGTACCTGATGGGACTGGCCAGGACCACTTGCCTATGGCCTGCTCTGGTGTGGTGTGGGCAGCACTCTCCCTTTGGTAGTGCTGGTGGTACTGCCAGTATGGGACTGTGAATGTGCATGGCCATGTGGGGTCTCAGGTGATCATATTGCTGACCTATGTCCAACTGGCCAATGCCCTACTCCCAGCACATGCTAAAGCACAGACATTGCATGATCAAGCAGTGACAATGTCTCACCCCACTGTCTATCCACAACATTGGCAAAATGACGTATGGCATCACAAATGCTGTGGAGGTTGTCATGCATGGCAGGAAGCGCTGCACTGATAACCCTGAGCATCTGTCTGGCATTGCAGTCAGTATGCACCTGTGCCTCCATGACAGACCATAACATGTGTCTGGTGACAGCTGCTCTGGTACTTGTGACTGGGGCTTGATGGGCAGCAGTCCTCTGTCGAGCACCTCTGTCCATTTGCCTGTGTGTGACCTTGTCTTCTTTCTGGCTATGGCTAGTGTCTACACTCACACTTGCCATAGTCACCACACTAGCCTGTTCGATGCTATCACCCTCCAACTCTCCATTATCTCTGGCTGCTGGGGACTGGGTATGTGTGGGCATACTGACTGTGTGTGGGGATATTGTGGGCAAAAGTGGGATATCAACCAATGGCACATATTCTGGCCCCAACAACCCTATCTATGCCTTACTATGACCACCATCATCATGGGAGTCTGCTAAGACACTGACATCAGGTTGTGAGGGGGATAGACACCAACCTCCATGTTCACCTGCGAGGGGAAGACAACATATGTAAATTACTACCCTGCAGAATTATGTTTGTTGATACACACACACACACACACACACACACACACACACACACACACACACATGCTCCTGGAAAAGTCTGGCACAGCTTTGCCACCTATGGGCCCTTCAGGCCAGGTATTATATTAGTTCTGCCTGCCACAATCCATCTCTTTCAGAGCTACTGTAAGGCCCTCAATAAAGAGTAATAAATCCTACTGTGTGATGGGTCTATTAGCAGAATGATGTGTGACCAAGACCAAGGCTATTGGAGTGAACTATACAGTGTCACCAAGTGCATATGCAAGTACTGTATGAGCTGACTTATTGCTATACAGACCAGATACAATGACAAGGTTTAACGATATGTGATAATAACTGATGAAGGAACAAGAGAGTACTCTTTCTCTGCAGTACCTACACAGTTCAGACACACAGGGATTTATTTCAGACAAAATTGCAGGACAGTCTGCAATACATACAGGAAACATGTAAAGTACTAGGTGCACAGGTTCACAAGGTGATACCAGGCTATTGGCTCTGATGCCCTCATAAGCCTAGCCCAGATTTTTTCCCATGTCCCTTCAAAGCCAACACCTGTTTTCCCTGTCCAGCTGGGACACATGTGGGATCCCAGGAGTGTCTTTTCCATTTCCCATGCAGTCACCCAGCTTCTTCATCAAGAGGGCTATACACGTACTCTACTAGACATTGGGAGGGAGTGTATTTTACAGACAGTGTATTGTGTGAGACACTACACTATCCCACCAACAAGTACTATGCATGTCACAGACCAGGTGAAGGCCTTGCATGCATGTTGTGTGAGTGGGATTTGTCTTACAGATATGCAGAAATGCCATCAAGGCTGGTTTTGAAATATCCTTGTATGCCAGACACAGGTCACCTATGATCTGAGACTGAGTATAGGTACAAGGCTTTCAGCCTATCTGTATAGGATAGGTGTTGCAGACCCTGGATTTGCCTGGTCAGGAATGTCCATGGTCTCTGCAACTGCTGAATTTGCTTGGCAAGGTACATGCCAGAGGAGCTATTGTACTCATTAATGTGTCTGATAATGGCAGAGTACAAGGATGTTATGGCCTCCTGGTAACAGGATGACATACCCATATTTGTGAGGTGGGCCATGTAGACAGCCTTCCGTGCAATGGTGCCCACAAGGTGGGGAACTATCAGGTTGCTACCAACCTTGGTGCACAAGTCACCTCACACCTGATTTCATGCTCAGTACATTGTTATTACTGTCATAATTAGTGTGGATGACATCTACCACAACAGGGGAAATGATGCATCTCCTAACATTCAGTTTGAGGCAATGCTTCTTGCACCAGTCATTATTTTGGGTAATGCTCACATCAGTAGGGGAATGTAAGACAGTGGCCAGCTTGCAATCATCTGTAAACCTGATCAGCCACAGACCACTGGTTTTGTCTTGTACCTCAGAAA
This sequence comes from Protopterus annectens, assembly GCF_019279795.1. NCBI lineage: Eukaryota > Metazoa > Chordata > Ceratodontiformes > Protopteridae > Protopterus > Protopterus annectens. Next base: position 195,551,020 of record NC_056737.1, read on the forward strand.
CATATATTTCAAACAGTAGAGGCCCCCAGACCGATCCTTTGGGGTGCACCGCTCTGTAAAAGTATACTACTAGAGGTGGCTTCCACTACTTTGACCAAGTGAGCATTATCATTGAGCCCGTTAGCTACCCATCTGGTAACATACAGGTTGATGACTAGCTGTGTAGGCTTATGTATTGGCGATCCGGGGATTATTGTGAGAGATTTTTGTTAGGTGAAGGTAGGCAGTGTGCACAATCCTCCCCTCATCCTTGTGTTTGTTGACCACTTCAGAGAAGTTGACCAGGTTTAACAGGCCTGATCTCCCTTTGGCAATATCACACTGTGTAAGCTCAAGCATGTTGAGGTTGCCGATGTCCCTGTTTATAAGGTCTTTGATATTGCCTTCCATGCCATTGCAGATCAGGCTAGTTAGGCTGATGTGCATATGATTGGCTGGGTCAGTGGATTGCTTTGCCTTTGTGTATAGGGATGACAGTGTCTGTCCTCTGTGCAGATGGGATGACAGTGGTGCTCAGGCTTTGATTGGCTACAGTGTGTAATGGAGCTGAGAGCTCATGCCTGAGTTCATGTAGGATGCACCCAGGATGGTATCAAGTCTAAGGATAATTCAGTTTGTTGCCTTGTGAGGACATTATGGACCTGCTTCCTGATGATGAGGGGAAGGGGTCAGGTGCTGTGCATGTCTATGTGTACTGATGTGGGGACAGGGGGGTGATGTATAGACTTAACCTGTCTGCAGCAGGTTGGCTATATCTATGCCGTATGTGTATGTGGTGTTATTGACCACCACTGCAAAAAAGATTTGAGTGTTGCCTCTGGGATTGCAGACATATGTGTGGAAGGCCTAGTGATTGGCCTTGGTAGATGTGTCCAATTTGCAGTCAAAGATAGCCTTAGGGTAATTCACCTTTGACCTTATTTGCTTGTTCACACCAAGGTGACATTGCTTCCAATTAGGCACCTGCTCCTTCTTGGCCCTATCCAGCAATTATTTCCACCTATTATGGTATTTTTATATTGCTGCTGTCCACCACAGAGGTATACCCTACCTTGAGGGAGATGATTTTGTCCTGTCAGGTATTGATGAGTCCATACAGCTATGTAGGTGCTCACATAGTATTGTGGCATAGGCTTGGACACTACTGCTAGTGCCAACTGATGGGACAGTGGGTGTAAAGCTACTTCTACTTGCTCTGAGGGGATTTATAGTTTTGGAAAGCTATTTTTGTTTGACCCTGGCAAGGGGGGAGGGGCAGGGGAGATAGTGACCTCAACAGTGATAGCTATGTGGTCACATCTTACCAAGGAGGATGACACTGTAGGAGTGCTACAGTGGCTACTCATGTTGGTTAGGACCGGGTACAGGATATTTCCACCTGTCGTAGGAGTGTTGACCAGCTGATCCACTGCCTTGCCATTGACAAAGCCGAGTAATCTCTGTGTATTCATGTTTAGGTAGAATAGGTCATGCACACTATGGTTGGGTAGTTAAAGTCACCCAGGAGCAGGGTAGACAGTTGAATCTTGACAGATTCAAGCAAGTCCAGATAGGTGTAGTGGGTGTACAGAGTAATGGTTGGAGGTCTGTAGCTAGGTAAGATTTGAGTAGGTGTTTTGTCAACAGTTAACTGCACTTCGGATGTCTCCCATGCATCATACTGTTTGGCCAGCCTGGAGGTGTGTATGTGTATGATAATGTTTAAAACCCCATCTCCTGTGGCTTTGCAGCCATCCATTTTGGGTCTAAATATATGGTGGGATGAGTAACATGGCAAGGTTAGTGTGCTCTCCACAGCTGTAGAGCAGGTTTCAGTGACTGCACAAATGTCAGCATCCTCCAGGACAAGGTACGCTTGCAATTATATGAGTTTCATGCTAAGACTCCTAGCACCTGTTAGAGCAAGACATTTGCACAAAGGCACACATCAATGGTGGGCAAAGGCCAGAAGATAATGACACTCTATAAATCTATCTGTAACACACTTAGTTGCTAGCAAAAATGGTTTTGCTTTCACAGGAATACTCCACAGGATATGATATTTGACATTCAAATGTATGCTATTATGTTTTGATTTCAGTATTTACTGGGTTGCACTGTATGAGGCATTGTCTACAAATATTAGGCAAACATGTGGTCAGTCTTCAACACTCTGGACAGTTGAAAGATATAAGCTAAGTATATAACATACAGTTCAACACAGACTTTTGTGCCAGTTGTTTACTATGCACATAACCTATATAAGTCTCTTACATTTGTAAGACAAGCATATGTATCATGGTAGCATTCAGAGGTGACATATGAATATTTACAACATCCCAGGTAGCTGGCCTAGCAGTGTCACAGTCAGTATTGGACAACAGACATTCCAATAGTGGTCATACATGAGCTGACCTTTGCTGGGGTGGCTCAGGGGCCAGAGCTGTGATCTATATCACTGCAGACAGGGCCAGCAGGAATGGCCGTAGGTGCCAGACAGCAACATGTCAGTCCAGCAAGTCTTGTTGCGACATAGTGTTTAACTTTCTATTTCACATTATTGCATCCCCCATTCTACATTCCATTACATGCCTCTCAACTGTCCAGATGTCCACAGAATGCCCAGAAGTTTGCCTCTTATGTTTTGTCTATTCCTCAGACAATTTCTGTTTTTGAGAAATCAGTAGGATAATGTGAGGATTGAAGTCAGTAATTGTTAACATCCATTTATGTTTCAGACATCATATCTTTCTGGGATGTTATGTTACAATAAACCCTGTAATACCTGCAACTGTTTCAGTTTATAACACCATTATGTGAGATATGTCCCTCTTTTCGGCCCCCTGTCCCCCCAAGTATGTCAAGCTTTGTCCAAATGTCTTGCAGTAAGAGGTTCAGAGGTATGGTATATCATGATATAGTAATTTCACTCCTGATATCATCCCAGTGACTTAGCAGACTCCTGGAAGTGGTATGCGGCATTGGCCGTAAATGTGGTCCCACACCCTGGACATTCTGTGGAAATCTGTACAGTTGACAGTTATGTATGTCTGGCCATTGTTAACAGACTGTCAAGATTGTGTAGCAGTGTAGTGTGTGTAAATGTTTTTGGGCTGCGTAGGGAGAGTGGCAGATGTGAGTGTCATAGATCCCTTTCTATCTGACTGTGCATGCTGCTGGTCTATCAGGTGTATATGTTTGTAGGGACAGACTGAGAAATGTCCTGTAACTCCTCAGGATTCTCACTAGACTGTGACTTGGGGCAGTATATGTTGGTGTAGTGTGTGACTGGCAATCAGGATATGTTTATTTAAACAGTCATTATACTCTAGAGGTCAGTTGGGGTACTGGTATGTTGCTGTGACTATAATGCAAATGGTTGTGCTTGGATAATTTCTCACTAATGTCTGCTTTTCCCTACAGTTACATCCCTGTAGTGCATGATATATTTGCAAATGCATGAGTAATTCCCGAGAGCTGATTTGGGGTAGTGTCGTGTTGGTCTTACTGTAGTTCAAAAGGTGCTGGGTGAAATGGTTGGCAGCTCTCAGTGTTTAGTATCTTCTGTTACATGACTGCAGTCATACCTCTCCACTGTCCAGGTGTATTGCACAGGGTCCTGGGTTCAAGACTTGGTAGTGATGATTTTTTTCATTAATGTTAATGACCATAATGCATGATATGTTCGTAAAAGCATTACAGATTCTCATAGTTCAGATGGTGTAGTGGTATGTTGCTGTTATTATAGTGCACAGTGTCCTGGGCTTGAAACTTGACAGCACTGATTATTTTGTTGCTGGGCAGAACAAGGGCTGATGGAGACAGAGTGATTCAAGTATTTTTAAGCAGTTGTAAGTGGGTTTACATGGTTTTGCAAGTAGCTAAGTGATGCTAACAGACTGTTCAGTCCTCTTAGCATTGCTTAGCACCACTTAATCCCACTTACACCTGTGCTAATTTTAATTAAAGAAAATAAAAAAGGGTGATATGAAAGTGGTGAAATGGGGGCAAGCAGGGGGTACTACATTAGGAAAACCAGCTAGGGATGTGCAGGATGGGTATAGGAAAGGACCATAGCTCTACATTTCTACTGTAGCAACAGTTGTGACTGATGTGGAAAATTTAGAATTTACAGCCTCACACCCCACAGGGAGAGGTGTTGGCAGCATATATTTGTAGAGTAATTTCAGTATTAATTGATTTATGTCACTAGACATGGGGGCAAAATGTAGAGATATGTATGGGGCAATGATTTTTTTTTTTTGTAGGACATATGCCCTTGTTTTTATTAATGTGAGAGTGGGATGTTGGGGAAGGACTGTAGGTATGTTTGGGGAGATAGGTTGAGTAGGATAGGTTGCATTCGCAGACAGACAAGACACACAAGACAGCAGACAGGGGTGGTATATGACACATGAGGGGTATAAACACATTGGACAAGGAGGGTAGTTGGGAATCAGAGGCCCATGAGCCCCCAAATGGATACAGAGGGACTGAGGTCCCCACCCATGGGTATCCCAAAGGTGATTGTGCTGGGGACTGGACAACAGGGGCAGCCTGCCCCTCCAGATGTGCCAGGCATCCCTCCATCTGGTGCAGCCATCCATCCAGCTCAGAGCAAACGATGCTGTGAACTTGCAGTGGGTGACAGGCTCCTCTCCACACCAGTGCCCAGGGGGATGGGCCCCATTCCCTGAGGTGGTTCCTACCAAAGGTGGTGCAGGACCAGCAGATGAGGAAGTTCCAGGTTGGGTCCCAGACATGCTGGGGCCCAGTGCCACGACCAGATGAGGCAGGACAGGTGGATCTGCCTTCCCAAACGTGCTATGGTGTTGAGGTTATCCAAGATATATTGGTTAGTCATGAATAAAACATTTCAAAATTAGTTATAACAGCATGCATGGGTGTTCCAATTCACCCAAAAGAACAAATTTGAAACAGTTGCATAGCAAACAGAACACATGCATAAATGGAATAACAGTAAGCATTTTAACAGCATGCAAATTACACTGATGGCAATAGGCCACCAATAATAATATTTGAACAAGGTATATTAATAGGCAACCAATTAAATATATGAACAATAATAGAACACATGTCCCAACAAAAGATTTTGAGAACAACATACCCATAGTATATGAATAATAATTATTGATGCAGATGAGGGGTGTGGGGAGAGACAAAAGTCCATTAACAACTGTATAGGCTTTTATTTTTCACAACAGTACTGCTCAATACTTTACATAGCTTCTGTAGCACATACATACCTGTTAGACTGTCAACCTGTAATGGTATGGGGTAGACTGTGAGAACAATGGCTACATTACTAGAAGGGGCTTTTATATGTTAGGGTTACATACATGAAAGAGAAGGGGTACCCTGCACTGATGTTGTGTGAGTGTGCTACTGGCATACTTCCCTGAATTTCTATCTGTGCCCAAGGTTATTGGCAACAGTGAGCACTAGCCCTGACAGCATATCACTTGAGGGACATGTATTGGGGACAGTGCATGGTGTATGTACCTTTCCTGCTGTCATTTGCAGGCATATGGGTCTGGACAATTGAACAGTTGTACACGGTGTATTAGTATACCTTTCCTACAACTACCACAGACATTTCTTTACCTATAAGACCTGTGGAGAAAATATCTGTTAACACTTTCTGACTGTTTCTACAAATATTCAGGGTTTCTTTAATGTATATATGCACACATCTCAGTACCACTCCCTGGATTTGAACCATGTCTGGGTGTGCTAAAATGAACAACAGGGTTATTTTTCATCACACTGAGCTACTGGGGAACTGATGTTTCTTGCTTGACTGATTTCTACCTAGTACTCTATGGGTTAGACAGTCTGATCTTGTAATCCTGACATTCATGCATGGCAGATAATTACTGAACTGTGTATTAATCCTTTGAAATAATACAATCTGGAAAGCAAAGGTTAACACAAGAATGCTATGCTGCAGGGTACACACTATAATACTGTAGACATTACTATTCAGGGTTCAGAACTTAGTGCATACAATATTTCATATTTCCTTTATATCTTGTTTTACAGCTCCACATTCTACTGTTTTGCATACTAGCTGGTTCTCAGAACAGCCTCAGTTACTTCATGCTGTCAATGCCATATTTGCTGTGAAGAACCTGTACACATTCTAGTTCTACAACAACAACATAGAGTAAACACAACAGTGTGGTACACATCTTTATTACAATGAAATGACACTTTTATTAATGGATATAATGTGGATCAATATTAGTGTGACAAACATCATTTATTCATTAGACACAGTACACACTACACCTATGGGCAGTAAACAATGTACTCCTTCTACTTTATGCAACTATATACTGCAAGATAGATCTGTACTCACCAGCCTGTTGACGGATCCATGTCAGTCTGTCTGCATGAGCCTAAATGTTACTAGCCCTCTCCGCTGCAGCTGTAGGGGTGAGAAACAAACATTATGCATACCTGTTTATCACATACTAAGGCTAGAATCTGGTGGACCTATGTCTGTGATACTTATAAACCTGGTGGAGCATGGTTGTCCCAAGCATCTTGGATCCATTGGGTCAAAAACACCTCCTTCTTCCACTTTAGGTCAGCATAGTGATATTTTACCTGCTCACTAGTTGGGGGGATACCAGTGGCACTGGTGAGGTCATGTGTGAGATGGTCCCAGGCCTCCACATTATACTGTAAGCCCTGATACTGATCCTGCAGCAGTCTGTCATCATGGTTTGATACGAGGAGTTCAGCCATGACCCTGGACTCCAAAATGCCCCAGCACTGCACCCAAAAGTGCGAGCTCTCTCCAAAACCTGACATAGTTCTTGCATGGATCAAACTACAACAGGTTCTCACTGTATTCCTGCCTGCACAGTTTAAATAAGGCCATGTTCCTGCTCTTTGCTGTCATTGGACCATTTTGAAAATGCTAAGCTGAGCTAAGCAGTGTGCAAATCTGCTAAGATGAGTTGAACAGTCCTTAAAGGGGTAAATGCTGACCACTGCTTAATGGTGCATAAATCCGTTTAGCTGAGCTAACTGCTGCTTAGAATTTATGTCTAAGCAATGCTTAAACTGGTCAAGCTTAGCTGAGCACTGTTTAGCATTGCTCAGTTTTCATTTAAAAAAAATATCAGGATTGTAGATTAATTCATCATTACTAACATATTATTAAGCATATATGATTTACTTTACATGACATCCCCCTATGTGCTTTCATTACATTACCTTGGGGTGTGACTGTACTGTATGGGACACTTGTGTATACATAGGTGATTTCACATGTTATATGCACTCACACTTCCATTTTGGACCAGCTAAACTACCCTGGGTGACAAATATCACTTACTACATAATTTAACATAAAAAAATAATTTTAACAATAGTTTCCCATGTAAAAATAAAGTTCCCATCTTGTTACTTGAACTGGGAATGCCTGTATGCAAAGCCAGGACTCTAAACACTACACTATCACATCGTTAAGACTTTAGCTATACATTTTTATTTAGCTACTATGAGATGTTTAAGCAATTCTGAGGAGAGGGCCATAACACGCATACCTGCTCAGCTACGCTTAAACATACGCTAGAATGGAAAAAAAAAGGAAATTAATAAATTCACATTAATGACATGTATCAATACTCCTGGTAAGTAACAATAAGGACAATTCTAAGGGGACGAATAGGGACAGATTTTAAATAACACTCTTACAAACTTAGTAAGTTAATAGAATAATAGGTTTTGCATTAGCATGACTTTTCAGAAGGATGTGGAGTCTTAAACTCAAATGCTATCATTATTTACTGACTCCAATCCTATGCTATTTGCCAGGTAGAGACAGATATTTTTGGGAACACACCAAAAATATGAGGCAGCGTACCTCTCAACTGTACCGATTTTTGCAGAATGTCCAGATATTTGCCTCATATTTTTGGTTCATTTCTCATATGATTGTGGTTTTCTAGCAAATGGCAAATCACTCCGTGTTTAAGTCAGAAAATAATGACAGGCGCTTGAGTTTCAGACTTCATACCCTTCGGAAAATCCATGCTAATGCAAAACCTGTTATTCTATCAACTTTCCAAGTTTGTAAGAGCAATATTTAAAAGTGTCCCTATTTTTGGGCCTTTGTCCCCCCATTATTTATGGCTTTGTCCAGATTTCTTGCTCTAAGAGGTTGAGATGTATGTGAAGCAGACATCTGGACATTCTGTGAAAACCTGTACAGTTGAGGGGTATGGCTGTATGGCACTTTCGCAAAGCAGGGTGTGTGTGACAGTACCTCCCTCACACCCCCTGCATTGCTTCCTATCTACATAGCTGCTTTCAGTGTCCACGGACACTGAAAGCAATTGGAAAGTGCCATACGGCACTTTGACAATGCAGTGGATGTGTGAAAGTACCTGTTACACACCCCCTGCATTGCTTCCTATCTAAACTTCCTGCTTCCAGTGTCCGCCGACACTGAAAGCACTTGGAAAGTGCCGTATGGCACTTTGACAATGCAGGGAGTGTGTGACTGTACCTGCCACACACCCCCTGCATTTATTTCAAGATCTTCTATTTATTTCAGTGTCTGTGGACACTATTTTGCTATTATATTTGCTTTCAGTGTCTGCAGACACTGAAATGCATTTAAAAAATGCCATATGGCACTTTGAGAGTGAAAGGGGTGTGTTAGATGTGTGGGCACTACTTAAACATGGACCCTGCACTCAGTAGTGTTCGTGTCCACTTAGTCTTAGCAGTAGCTCACTTTCATGAATATGCAAGGTGCGCTGCTGTTAAGACTATGCAAAATGGACATGGCTCTCTTTGTGCAGTAATAGCACTCTTCCTGCATGGAGTTTATTGAATCCTGCCCATGATTTTATTCCAGTTCAAAAGGCAAAGCATTTGTTGCTCTAAAGGAACATTGCTAATGATGATCTGCACTGGCTTTAATTTTGTAATGTAAACAACTATCCAGTCATGTAAAGGCTTTAATAAATTTTAGAAGAGAGCTGTCAATTTTCACTAAGTAAACTAGAAAGCTATTTTCAAATAATTAATCTTTACCTCATAGGCTTGCTGTGGTACTGCCTTCAGTTGTAGAATGTACATGAAAAGAATTATAAAAAAGGGCAAAGACAAGTTGCCTGCATTCTATTACTAGTTAAAGAGAAACTCTTTGATTCTTTACCAGACATTTTATCTTGTGTTACTGTACATAGAATTTAAAAACTGCTTCTGCTAAGGTAATACAAATGTGAAAAGCAGATATGCTTTATTTGAAAAAAGTCTGCTGAGAGAACTGCATGTTTTTTTCCTAAATAAGTGCATATGTTATTTTATTACAGTATCCAGTATAATGATATTCACCATTCCCACTGCTGCAGTAGCCTTTAGGCTATATGGGTTGTGACTCTCTCAAGTCTCAAAAACCAGTCAGCTTCCAAAAGTTCTGATTCCTTCCCATACTTCCACTCTGACTGCTGATTGGTTAGCTTTGTGAATGGAAAAACAGGAGTTAGTGAAAAATCTTCAGTACTTTCTTGCCACCTTGTGAAGAAACACCTAAGAGGCTTCACAAAAATAACAGCTGGCTCTTCATTTCATTTTTTTCTGGCAGATACATCGTCTTTAGGAGCCTTTCCACACAGAAAATGTAATAATATATATATATATATATATATATATATATATATATATATATATATATATATATATATATATATATATATATGTATGTATGTATATATATATATATATATATATATATACACATAATACACATAGTTAAAGTATTTTTTACTTTTATTTACATCAGTGCTTCTGGCCGTTCAAGAAACCTGGAATTTCTCAGTTATTGTCTCTTCCCTATTTCCCAGTCTGGGACTGCTGTTTTTGGCATATGCTAGTAGTGCTGGGACATTATTTGTTGTAGAAATCTACTGTTTTCACAAACTTTTCATTTTTATAAAATGTTAAGTGTGAGTGATGTTTTTAGTTGCTCAGGGGCAACCACAGTGCATGTAATGCTTATACTTGCACTGTGACAACTTACCTACCATTTATTCTATCAGTCTAAATTGTACTTCTATGCAGCTTCTGACAGATCTTTAGTGTACTGTGCATTTACATGGCATGTAGGGCTTGTGCTACTGCTGTGACAACTTGTCAACCATTGCTTCTGTCAGACTAATTTTATATCTAAGTGGTTTCAGACAGGATTTTTAGTGTACTATTTGTTCATTTACAAGCATTCAATGTGAGTATTCCTATGGGGACACAACTACCATTAATTTCCTTCAGACTAATTTAATTTTAAAGGGTTTCTAACTGGATTGTGAATTGCTTGTGCATTACTGTGTTTTGGAGACTTTCTCTTTAGTGATAAGTGTACCTGTAGATTTTTGACAATGTACATTCCAGTAATTTAATCCATTGATCCTAACTGCATCCAATGTACCCTCTTTGGTAATAGCATAGATACTTACCCAACTCCTTCTTGTCCAACTTCTGCAGTTACTAGAAAGAAAAAAAATAATAATCTTATAGCCTTTGCTGACTAAGCAGATGCAGTGTGCACCCCAGACTATAGGGGTAAAACTGCAATGGCCATTTATTGTTCCTCAGACCACTAACTTACATCTCCAGCTCCTTCAGCCACCACAGCCAGAGGCTCAGTCACATCTTTGGCTGTTTCCAGTGTCCACATTTGGGCATGGGAGAACCATGTTTACTGGGGCATGGAGATTCTTAAGGGAATGCTACTGAATATATTCAGGGAAGAAACCTCTTGAAGGGGCATAGATTCCTCACCTACTCAGTCACAGGAGATACTTATTAAGGAAAAACAAAATGTTAAACATGGTATCTATAAGAAATGATGATTTTCTTACCTTAGCTCAGTACTTGTTACAGATAGTCAATCTTGGTACATAGCCTTCAGTACCTGTTAAGGAACACAGTCTAAAATTTCTTGAGGAAGACAGATCAGATGAGTCTGACATAGGCAGGCACAGGGCTTTGTATTCTACAGATCTCAAGCCCAATTCTCTGATGCTGAGGGAAACTGGTCTTCACTACCTCCTTGAGAAGAAATTTATTTTCTCAGTTTATTGCCATGATAAATGAGGTGTTTTTATGTGAACAAATGTATATTCTTATTGTAGTGAGAATTATTTAATATAGTGTAAATGGATTTGCCTCATTCTATACCTATTCCTTCTCTCATGCCAACTTTGGAGGAAATATATCATACTGCCTGCAACAAGCCTGATTCACAATCTACAGTCCCCAAAACAGGAGGCACTTCACAAGCTACTGTCATTATCCAAGTCTCACCCCATGGATATAGGGGGAAAGCTTTGAGACAGGTTTTGTATGAGAATTTTTTATTCTTCCATTTAAGCATATAGAATTTTTAAGTAACATTCGCATATCTGAAAGTCCATGTCTATCTCAATCATATTTTGCCATGCCTCTAGTAGCTAAACATGCCTTAAACTTATGTATTATTGTGCAGATACTGTATTCTTTTGAGGAGGTATAACTGGGTATGTTATCAGAAGTTTTAAGTTAAAACAAAGTCTGAATTTTTGAATTCAGCCTTAGACAAATCCATAAACAATTAGATGAAAGGGTATCTAAACTTTTTCAGTACTCTGTTTTCAAATCTCCTAGATCCTGTCTCACACTGAAGAAACAAATAGAGATGGCAGGACGGGAATAATAGATGGGAACCTTACCAATCTAAGGATAGAATAAAACTTCAGGATGGCTATGATAACATTCCTAGTCTCCCTCCCCTTTCCCCCTACCTCTATCTCACAAAACCTGTCCCAACAACTGGTTCTGTTCATTGCCCTTTGGCAACAGATTGTCACAGACTCGTAGAGGTTCAGAAGGATACAGCTGGCATTCATTAAAAAAAAATCTGTTCAGTGGAGTTCCTCCCTAGATTCCAAACCGAACAGAATTTTTTCCTTGTGTTCTTTAGCTTTTCTTTCCCAGGAATCATAGAATCAGTGACCTTTTCCAGGGACAAATTCTTCTATTCAATAATAGGTCTCCTTCTTGGAGACCAGTTTTAAGTCTTCTTTTCTATTTCAGTATGATGAAGCTGCAGTATTCAAGATACTGACTCTTCAGGGTGTGTTACCTTTCATTCACCAGGGAAGCTTTATGGTAACATGGGACCTAGAAGGTCTCTGAACTTCTGTGTCTGAGTCACACATTCACTTGTTTATATTAAGTATGTTTACAAGTGCCCTTTATTAAATTCATTGCTTACAGAAGTCTGAATGACATTCTTTTTTCTTCTTTATTTGGATTACTTCCTTTCTTATTTTTGCAGAATCTGCTCCCATATGTTAACAGTCCTTAGCATGGGTTTCAACTCTTCTGAACAATCTGGGATTCCAGATAAACATTCGGAAATCATCCTTTAGATTTTTAGATATATATTCTGGACTATGTATAAAGGAATTGCACAGGTTGAGACAACATATCTAAGCCTTTATGTGTCTTCCATTTTCTCCTCGACCTCCAAGTCATTTTATCTATTGACATTTCATAATTTCCTGGGGGTGGGGGTGGGGGGGTGGGCAGGTCCTATGAGGGTAAAGGTGCAAGGCCTGTGGGATTTTTAGACAGTCCAAAACACACCATTTTTATACAGTTGTGCAATACCACAGTGATGGGGTACATCAACAAGCTAGGGGGCATAAGGCCATATCCTCTATGTAGGCTGGTTATTAACCCTTGTGTGTTTGCTCTTCAGCATTCCTTAACCCTTCAAACACATTACTTTCAATTAGGGTAAAACTTAATGACAGACATACTGAACATAATCAGTCTAGAGTAGACCCTCATGAATGCAATTTGAATGGGGGGGGGGTCTTCTCTTCTAGTTCCTATTCAGTTCTGTGAAACACGTCAAAGAGATCTGTTGGCCTCTTTTCAAAACAAACAATAGATGGGTTTTTCATTTCTTTGCAAGGGAATGTTTCTTTATGAATTCTACCATTTCCTCTAATATCCAGGGTAATTCTGAATATTCAGAAGAACTTTCCAAAAATATCAGTGGTGACCCCCTTTTGGTCCAGGCAGTATTGGTTCTCCTTTTTTATGGAATTAGTCAAGTACAATTACCACAAGCTTTGTTAATATGTGGATCTACTTACACACAACAGGGGGAGTAGATATTTTTCAACTTAAACATCCTTAAATATCTGCCTTGATTCTGATACCTTTTAGGTACCGCTTTATTGAGAATTTGCAGCAGTTACTAAAGGAGGAACTGATACAGGAAAACATTATATTGACATGTGGAAGACTTTTTTAGTTGGCACCTACCAAATAAGCAGAGCTCTATGTGGGATTGTGTCATTGTTGCTCAAGCAGGTTGCTTCTTCCTGGGACCATAACCTTTTGCTGGAAATGGTAACCGCATTTCCACCTGAGCCTACACATTAGGCATATTTATGGTTAATTACATGTAAAACTGTTCTTCCATTTGTTCTGACATCTGTAAGATATATATTTGAGTTGCAAACTCTCTTGGTGAGTAAACCCTACCTAGTCTGCATTTGGGCTAGGATATCTATAAGAATAAACCCCACACTCATAACCAAAGCTGTTTCTCATTTTATTTGAATCAGACCACCAATCTCCAAGTGATTTTGCTTAACCATCGCAACCATGGAGAATGGATTTCATATACTCTAGACATTCATAGGCAGCTCAGGCACTGACTTGACAGAACCAAGTCCTTTAGATAAGCCAATCTGCTATCTGCCTCTTATGTTGAGACTAAAAAAGGACAGCCCACATCATACAGATCATTTCCAGGTGGCTATCTTTGGCTTTTGCTTTTATTATACCCAACATGGTAAACCATTTCCAGGCAATATTAAGACACACTATTCATGGGCCTTGCCTTCTTTGATAGCATATTAGGAAATAGTGGACTCTAGAAGCTTTCTAGAGACAGCTACATGGTCCTCTATATATACACCTGCAAAACATTTCATAGTGAATCATTTGTCTAGATCCAGGACTGGTTTTGCTAAGACCATTGTCCAGGGGCTCCTGGATCCATACCCTTCATCCTCTCAGTTTGGCTACGCTTTGTTAATCAACCTATATAGCCTAAAGGCTACTGCAGTAGTGTGAATGATGAACAAAATACAGTTGTGTAAGCTGCATTTACCATTACAGTAGATGTTCAATTTGCTCATTGCTGTGGTAGTTGGACTTACCCATCATCCCCCCTAGTGGTGTATGATGTTAATTCTTGTTTGTTTAGTTCTGGATGAGCATGCTCCTTCTTAAATATTAGGTAAGAAAGTCCTGAAGATTTTCTGTCTGACTATTGATTTTCACTCTTCTGGGCTGAACAATTATCTGTCAGAGTGGAAATGTGGGAGGGAGCAAGAGTTCTTTGAAGTTGGCTGGTAGTTGGTATTGGGCAAGACACAACCGATATAGCCTAAAGTATACCACATCAGCAATGCATTCAAATGTCTACTGTTATGGATAAGTGCAACTTACACAACTGTACTTTTCTTATGTTATTTTGACCTTGGCTGTTTGGTATGAAACAATAATCACTTGAAAATAGCTAAATTAAAAGAGTATGCAGTGTATTAGCAATAGCTGTAGCAGAAAGTTTGTCATTTTCATTTAGAATAGAAAAAATGGAACAAAATAAGAAAATAGATGCATGCAAAGAATAAGTTCATAATATAACCCTTTTGGATCATACCATTGATAATTTGAGGAGACCCATGCATGGGACAAAGCATTTAGGAGCTACATTTGTCCATTAGTAGTACAGGAGGCAGTCCTAAGGTAAATTTTCTGTTTCCCATCCATTGATCTAAGTTGCACTTGAAAATAGACAGGGATGAACTTTTTTTTATATGTGGGCGAGGAGTGTGTGTGCGTGTGTGTGCGCGTGTGTGTGTGTGTGTGTGTGTGTGTGTGTGTGTGTGTGTGTGTGTGTGTGTGTGTGTCTTTAGGACAAGGTTATGAAGCAACTTTAAATGGAAATGGCAACATAGACTACAATTTCACACCTTTGACTACATTCATTCAATCATTCATTCATTCATTCATTCATTATTGCATGTTTAATCCAGTTCAGGGTCCTGAGAAGAGAAGTAAGGCAGGAACTTACTCACTGATGGGACATCACTCCATTGTTGTATCTACATATGAGCACACATAAACATAAACACACACACACACACACACACACACACACACACACACACACACACACACAAAACAAAGCATTTAGGAGCTACATTTGTCCATTAGTACTAGAGGAGGCAGTCCTGGGGTAAATTTTCTGTTTCCCATCCATAGATCTAAGTTGCACTTGAAAATGGACAGGGGTGAACTTTGTTTTATATGTGGATGGTGTGTGTGTGTGTGTGTGTGTGTGTGTGTGTGTGTGTGTGTGTGTGTGTGTGTGTGTGTGTGTGTGTGTATGTGTGTTTAGGACAAAGTTATGAAACAACTTTAAATTAAAATGGCAACATAGACTACAATTTCACACCTTTAACTACGTTCATTAATTAATTCATTCATTATTGCATGCTTAATCCAGTTCAAGGTCTTGGGAGAGAAGTAAGGCAGGAACTTACTCATTGATGGGGTATCACTCCATTGTTGGATGTACATATGAGCAGGCATAAACACACACACACACACACACACACACACACACACACACACACACACACACACACACACACACACATACACACATATATCCATGCATGTGACATGCACACATCCATGCATGTATGTATACATACACACCCATACATGCACAAGCGCACACACACACACACACACACACACACACACACACACACACACACACACACACACACACACACACACACACACACACAAAGATGCCATACCATTTGAAAGCTCTCAGTGATATTAGCTATTCTTTGTATGTAGAACGTTATATATACCAAACTATTTCCTCATTAATTGAAAAAATGTTCTCATAATTATGTGTTAACATGTATCTGTCTTTGTTAAGGTTTAATTTTAGAATATATGAAAAACTTCTGGCTATGATATTTGCAATTGAAGAAATACAGAGGGATCCAGAACTTTTGCCAAATATTACACTTGGGTATGTGATTTATGATTCCTGTTCAACAGTAGCTGGAGTTCTTGAGGGTATGATGAGGTTGCTTACAGGGCAGAGGAAGGCAATTCCAAACTATCAATGCCACACACTTTCGTCAGCTTTTGCTGTGATTGGTGATTCATATTCATCAACATCAATTCCCATGGCTAGGCTACTGGGACTCTATAAAGTTCCACAGGCAAGTCAGATAAGTATTTATTTTTAATTTATATGTAATATATGTCAGCAATCATCACAATTTATCTTTGTTTAGTTTCCTGATATTAACATGGAGTTTAAACAATGTGATGTATAATACAGTGCATATAAAAAGTGTACACACCCCTGTTAAAATGCCAGATTTTTTTGATATAAAAAATGAGACCACAGT
Source organism: Protopterus annectens (assembly GCF_019279795.1). Lineage (NCBI taxonomy): Eukaryota > Metazoa > Chordata > Ceratodontiformes > Protopteridae > Protopterus > Protopterus annectens. Next base: position 195,567,555 of record NC_056737.1, read on the forward strand.
AAATCATTTCAAAACTTTTCCCACCTTTAATGTGACCTACAACCTGTACAATTCAATTGAAAAACAACAAATCTGTTAGGGGAAAAATATAAAAAATAAAAAATGTACAATAAGCTTGTTGCATAAGTGTGCACGCCCTTAAGCTAATGCTTTGTTGAAGTCAAGAAGTGCCATGCTGATAGACTACTACCCAAGAAGTTTGAAAGCTGTAATTAAATAAAAAGGTGCTTCACATGCACGCACACACACACAATCTCCTTCTGCACTGTGTATAAAATTGTAAAAACAACTAAATTTACAAACTTTGTCCACACTATTTACCAATAGTAGTACAGAGGGCATCTGCATGGTTTATGGACAGCAAACATTTATTTATTTATTTGAAGTTTGGTTGCCAGGATGGTCCATTGGGCCGAATGAGCCCATTTTCAATGGAGTCCTGGGGAGAAAAGCTCCATGGATACAATATATAAAAACATAGTGAAAATACAATATATAAAAACATAGTAAAAATGCAAGAAGAGTACATTTAAGCCAAAGTAAATCATAACACAAATAGAAGGTAAAGCATAACAATATGTAACAATTCACATGAGTTTACAAATTTTTTTTTTTTTTTTAAGTCTCTATAATCACTAAGATAGATATTTAGTTAAAGACAATAGTGTGAAGGTATGTACACAGAATTAAATGTAAGTGTTTATTTACAGTATGTAAGTTCCTGTAGAGGAGATCTGGTTTGGCTAAGGGATAAGATAGTAGCTGGGAATGTTAAGCAGGATGGGAACATGAGCATTCCCACAGAGATTGTAAGTGTGAGTGAAGGAGAGTTTTAAAGGAGGGGAGACTGCAGGTGCTGTGAATATGAGGTGGGAGGGAGTTCCAGAGATGGGCTAGGGAAAAAGAGAGTAGGAGTTTGCCTGCTGGACGGGCGGGTTTGCGGAGTTCGATCAAGTTCTGAGTGTTGGTTCTTAGAGGTCTGCTGGGTATGTGCATAGTGAAGGTTGAGGCAAGAGAAGGGCAGAGGGAGGGATTGAATATGAGCTTGTGGGCATGAGTTAGTTGAGTGTAGATAAGGTAATTGTGAAGTTCAAGCTAATTTAGCTTATGAAGAGCAATGTAGTGATGAGAGGAGGATCTGTGGCCAGTGATGAATTTGGCGATTTTATTATAGCAGGAGGAGAGTTTTGTTTTGGTAGAGGATTGTAGATTGGTAAGGAGTGGGGCACCATAAAGGAGGGAAGGGATGAGATATGTGGTGAGTTTTTTTTATGTTACTTTGTATATGGGTGTCAAATTTAAGCTGATTATCAATAAGAATGCCTAATAGTTTAGCACTGGGAACAATTTCAAGGGTAGTATTGTTGTGACTGGTTATGGAGAATGAATTTATGTTGATAGTTAAGGTTTTGGATGGGGTGAATAACATGAGTTTAGTTTTTGATGGATTAAGAGCTAGATGATTATCTAGCATCCATTGTTCGGTGGTAGAGAAGGCATCTTGTGTTAGTTGTATCAGGGTGGGAATGGAGTTAGCAGCACAGATAATTGTTGAATCATCTGCATATTGGATGATTTTAGCATTAGGGATAGTGCGGTGGAAGTCGTTGATGAAAATGTTAAACAGTAAGGGACCTAATATAGAACCCTGGGGTACACCAGTGGCAGTGTTGAGAAATAAGGAAGTGGATTTCTTCCATTTGACGGCTTGTTGCCTATTGGAAAGGTAACTGGTAAACCAGTTAATAGAATTGGGTGAGAGTTGTAGATTAGAGAGTTTAGTCAGAAGGAGAGAGTGGGAGATAGTATCGAAAGCCTTAGAAAGATCCAAGAGGAGTGTGGAAACAATACAGCTAGAGTCACGTGCTTTATTTATGGTTTCAAGGAAGGAGAGTAGAGCAGTAGTAGTGCTGTGACCAAGTCTAAATCCATGTTGTGTGGGAGTAAGTAGGTGATTGTTGATGAGGTGGGGTAGAAATTGTATATGAATACATTTCTCAAGTATTTTAGAGATGGGGATAGGATGGCAATAGATCTAAAGTTGGAGATTATTATTGTTTCCACCTTTGTGGAGGGGAATAATATACGCTTTCTTCCAGATTTGGGGTACATAGACTTCTTGAATAGACCGGTTTATAAGAATACAGATGGGGAAGGCAATGGCATCAGCAGCTGTTTTTAGGAAAAAGGAAGGGATATTATCAGGGGCATTAGAGCATGGTTTTAATTTTAGGAGGAGTTTTTTAATAGTTGACACCAGGATGGGTTTGAGAGAGAAGAGAGATAGGTGGGAGGTGGAAGTACCTGAGGAGGGGAGGATTGTGGGAAATGTAGTTGGATGAGTAGAGTTATTTGTGAAAGATGATGTTAATTTGGTTATGGAGTTGATGAAAAAGCTGTTAAATTGGGAGGCTAGGTCGGTTTCAGAAGCATTATGTTGAGGGTTTTCCTTTTTCCCAGGGTTGAAGAGGGTGGAGATGGTATCCCAGAATTTTTTTGGGTTGGTTTTGTGATAATTTTGGAGGGTGATGTAGTAGGATTTGCAGTCGGAAATAATGAGTTTTTTTAACTTTGTTACGGAGTATTTTGTAATCATTTAAGGTGGCTGGGGTTTTGCTTTTATAATGGTTCTTTAAAGCTTTATCACGGAGGCGCATGACAGCTAAGGTATTTTTAGTTAGCCAGGGGATGGTTTTGCTCTTAATTCTCTTAGTTCTCAAAGGGGCCAAGTTGTCTAGTAGGTTTAGAAATGTTGTATTAAAATAATTGACAGCTTCGTCTAAGGGAAGAGTTTTTAGAGGATTCCAGTTGAATTTTTTAAGTAAGTCAGTGAAGGAGTTGGGGTTGAAGTTCTTTAAGGAATGCAAAGAGATGGTGGTTTGTGGTAGTTGAAGTGAGGGAGAGTGACGATGAGCGAAAGTAGAAAGTGGTCGCTGAAGGAGTCTGGGAGGGTGCCACTGCTGGTAATAAGATGAGGGTGTGATACTAGAATCCAGTCAATAGTGCTCCCAGAGGAATGGTCTTTTGATGGTCTGGTTATGGAGTTGATGAGCTGTTTGGTGTTATAGAGGTTTATATTTAGGGATTTTGTGGGGGATTGGACAGAGGGCCAGTTAATGTTAACATCACCTAGGATATAAGTCTTGTTTGTAATATTGGAGGAGAGCCAAGAGAGTATGTCTTCGAGAATAGGTACATTGTCACCAGGAGGGATATAGAGGGTGGCTATGCATATGGTTTTATGCTTGTTTAGGTGAAGTAAGGCTAAAAGTAATTTGGCGTTGGCAAATTGGGGAATAGGCTTAGAATATGATGTAACTGAAAGGGAATAGGAATAGAGTAGAGCAACTCCACCTCCTTTTTTGTGGGTTCTACCTTTCCTGATGATATTATAGTTGGGGGGAGCTATTTCAGAATATTTTATGGAAGGTTTTAGCCATGTTTCAGAGATAGAGAATATGTCGGGATGATTATGGAGAAGCCAGGCATGAAGGCTGGGGATTTTGTTGCATATACTTTGAGCGTTTAATGCTGGGAAGGAGAGGGTTTTTACAGATGGAGGGGTGTAAGATGGTGTATATGAGGAGTTGATGGGAGAGGGACCTGGGTTGGGTTGAATGTCACCGGAAAGAAGGGTGTTGATTATATGGTGAAGTTGGAAATAAATGTCTTTGGATTGTTTTGTGTATAGTTTGTGGGTTGTCGATTTGGTGTAAGTGGTGCTAGTTAGGGTTAGAGTGGTATATTTGTGGATGGAGAAGAGTCTGAATGGAAAGAGAAGAGAGGGGTTGTAGAAGTAAAGATGGGGGCTGATGAATGTTGAAGAGTATTGGTTTTGTTCAGGGATTGAACTAGTGTGAAAGTGGGGTGAATGGATAGTATTGAAGGGTTTGGTAAGGTAGGTTAGATAGGATAGAACAAGAAGTAGTAGTAGATGGGTTATACGTGAGGAAGCTTTTGCTAGTATAGTTGTAATTTAGGGTTTTAATTGGGAGGAGGGCTTAATAAGAGTGGAGTGTATGGTGTAGGTGTAAAAGGGTTTTGGTATATGTTATGAGTTGTTTGGGGAGGAGCTGGGAGGGTGAGGGGTGGGACAAGAGCTAAGTAGGGTGTGGTTAGTGGGTTATAAATGTAGAGGTAGTGGGGGTGGGTGGGAATAGGGGGTAGGGTAGGGGAGCGGAGTGAGCCCGTAGGGCGAACAGAGTGGAAAGAGCTAAGAAAGGAAGACCAAGAGATGAGTGAGCTATGAAAAACAATCAGTGAGGGCAGGAGTAGAAACACAAGGTAAGTAGCCACAGAGGATAGGAGTAGGGCACTGAGTCTAAGAGTGGAATGTAGACATAGAATTTATAAGGGGACAGAGGTAGGATAGGCAGCTGGAGGTTTAGTCAGAAAGTTCAGAGCTTAGTAAGAATGAAATGTAAGTCAGTTAGTGGGTGGATGCTGCCACCTGCTGACCAAAGTGGGTAACTTGCAGATATTTGGGGAAGCACAGGGGGGAAAGGATGGAGTCTATGGAGCAACAGGAGGCTGGGTCGGTGCTGGGCTGCTGGCTAACGCACGCTGGGTCAAAAACATCAGCCAATGGCAGAAAAAGACTATGCAGTATGGTACATACACATGTTAGATGGTTTAGTTCTTGTGGGGAGGCAGGACAGTTTTCCAAATGCACCGCACGATGTCTGAGATAGTTCTTGCTGGTAGGGAACCAGGGTGCTATGTAGCACAGGTAGGATGCCTGGGTATTGCACGTATTGACCACAAGACACGTTAGATGGTTTAGTTCTTGTGAGGGTTTAGTTCTTGTGAGGGTAAACATGCTTTGCCAGTAGAGAAATTTACCTGTCGCCACATGAGAAGAGAGTGGTGGGTCACCTGCAGCTTGCAGTCTGCAGCACAGAACTCTGTCAGCTTTGTAAGATGGAGTTGTTCCCTTTTTTCTCTGTTCAGTGACCTGATAAGGTAATAGCTGTAGATATATATATGTATATACATATATATATATATATATATATATATATATATATATATATATATATATATATATATATATATATATATGAACACACACACACACACACACACACACACACACACACACACACACACACACACACACACACACACACACATATACACTGTTAAAAAAAAAAAGAAGAAGAAAGCGCAGACATCTTGGTTTGAAAAATTGTATGGTCCTATCTTGATGAGTATGTGTGCTTGCTCAGATAATTTAAAAATTTTATATATATATATATATATATATATATATATATATATATATATATATACCAATATCTTGAGACTACTTAACTGAAAATGCAAAATACCGAACACACTACATGGAAGCTAAGTCACTGAAACAGCAGTAACCCAAACACAGAAATCATAAGCAAATATGTGAAGTAATGTACTGCCTCCAACACCTGTGATTATTAAAATGAAACATCTACAACAAACAGCATTAGAACACTTCTTAATTGTGCTTCCAATATTTCCCAGTGAATGTAATGCAAATCAAACACCTTTCACTCCTAAACACATGTTCTGTAACTCATAATACAACTTTCTCACATTTTTATTAAAGTAGCTATTGCCTTAAGAAATTCAGCTGCTGAGTAGTTAGCATTGTTCTGCAGCACAAATTCAAACTGGCTATGCCTCTGTAACAATTTACATTTTTTGGTGAAGGTGGACACCCTGCAGACATACTGCTCTCTTGGTAATGTTAACATCATAACAAACAAATCTGTGGCACATTTTGCTATAAACTTCTCAGGTACCTATGCCATGCTTCCAATGAATTTTGTATTTCAGACAAGAACAAAACATTTAATTCCCAAACAATGGTGGAAACCTAGCCACTGCACTGTTTTGAGTAGTAAATTTTCTTTGTTTTCCAAGTAAGTATCAGTCAGAAAAATATTTAATTAAATCTTTACCCTCAGCAGGAAAATCGGCACTTATAATCTGAAAAACAGGCAAGACTTCCTCTTCCAGTCAAAATGCTAACACAGCCAGGGTTTTAGCTGACAGTTGAAACCATATAGATGAGTTATACAGTCCAGCTAATCCTAGTGATTGTACTTTTCTCCATATGTTTTGTCCAAAGTGGAAGAAACATCCTTTGGACACAGCTCCATTAATATTTAATCTGACACTTTTCATCAAGGCAATTTCAAAATTGCACAGAATGAACTTTAAATTAGTTTCAAATCCTTGTGCAGTGAGCAAATCAGACATGCAGTGCCACATCATATCATAACATTTTAAAGGTTTTTTGAAATAAGTGAAAACAATAGAGGCACAGATTTACTATATCCACTGTATTTTACCAATCCGTTGAAACTGTATAGTTGTCTGCATATTGTGCCTTTACAGAAGTATGTCCCATCCATTAACCAAATAGATGCTCTACTCAAATCAAACAAGTTATTAACTGTTGTAAATACCAGAACTGTAGCTGTAGTATTAGTAACTGGATCAATAGATCTTTTCTCTAAAAAGACACCATCCTTTAGTGGAAACAAACTGACATCTAAATTTTCCAGTGTTAAACATTCATCAGCTACACCTGCTACATACTTTCTTCTCGCTCTACTTATCTGCTGCAGTAGTGATTTCCTACTGGGCATAGTTGCCGCAAAATCTAAAGAAGTGGAAGCCATGACATCGTCAACAATCAGGCACAGAGTGTCCCTTGACAGCTCAACCCTTTGTTTTAAGTCACTACAAATGCAATATTTCTGTATTTCTGATGGATCCCCTGAATGGCTGTGAGCTACGGATTTAGTTAACGTTACTCTGTTATTAACACAAATAGTGACAGCTCTACCTCTGCACTTAACTCTGGACTTGTACTTACAGGCCCAATATTTCTTGGACTTGTACAATTTCTCCAAATGATAGAGTTAACCCTCTAGTATTAAAATATCCTTCTCTTTTTGAGATTTTGTTGTTTCATGCACTGCTCCTATGCCACTAGGAGCATTGTACGTTACGTCAGCCATCTTGAAAGTGTTTTTTTTTTTTTTTTTTTTATCTCGGTATGTAGTACACGCAATTAAAGGTACATACCCTTAAATAGTAAAAATACACCTTACATAATTAACAGCCTGAAATGGACTATTTGAGCATATAACATTGGTTTTAGTCTAATTTTGGCATTATGCATTTTCAGTTAAGTAGTCTCGAGATATCGGTCTTCGATGTAATGGTAAGTCAATCTACTGAAGTAGATCCATATATATATATATATATATATATATATATCTATATATATATATATATATATATATATATATATATATATATATATATATATACAGTGGATATAAAAAGTTTACACACCCCTGTTAAAATGCCAGTTTTTTGTGATATAAAAAATGAGACCACAATAAATCATTTCAAAACTTTTCCCACCTTTAATGTGACCTATAACCTGTACAATTCAATTGAAAAACAAACAAATCTGTTAGGGGAAAAATATAAAAAATAAAAAAAACATACAATATGCTGGTTGCATAAGTGTGCACACCCTTAAACTAATACTTTTGTTATGTGTGCACACCCTTAAACTAATACTTTCTTGAAGCACCTTTTGATTTAATTACAGCATTCAGTCTTCTTGGGTAGAAGTCTATCAGCATGGCATATCTTGACTTGGCAATATTTGCCCACTCTTCCTTGCAAAAGTGCTCCAAATCTGTCAGATTGTGACGGCATCTCTTGTGCACAGCTCTTTTCAGGTCACCCCACAGATTTTCTATTGAATTTAGGTCTGGGGTCTGGCTGGGCTATTCCAAAACTTTAATTTTCTTCTAGTCAAGCCATTCTTTTTTTGATTTGGATGTATGGTTGGGGTCATTGTTGTATTGAAAGGTGAAATTTCTCTTCATCGTCAGCTTTCTAGCAGATGCCTGAAGGTTTTGGGTTAAAAGTGACTGGTATTTGGAACTGTCCAAAATTCCCAACACCTTGACTAAAGCCCCAGTTCCAGCTGAAGAAAAGCAACCCCAAAGCATGATACTGCCACCACCATGCTTCACCATAGGGATGGTGTCATTTTGGTGATGCGAAGTGTTGTTTTTGCACCAAACATACCTTTTGAAATTGTGGCCAGAAAGTTCAACCTTGGTCTCATCAGACCATAACACATTTTCCCATTTGCTTTTGGGAGACTTGATGTATTGTTTTGCAAATTTTAGCTGGGCCTGGATATTTTTCTGTGTAAGAAAAGGCTTCCATCTTGCAACTCTACCCCATAGTCCAGGCATATGGAGACTACGGGATTGTCACATGTAGTACACAACCAGTACTTGCCAGAAATTCCTGCAACTCCTTCAGTGTTGCTGTAGGTCTCCTAGCAGCCTCCCTGACCAGTTTTCATTTATTTATTTATTTTGCATTTGTTGACCGGGATAGTCTAACTGGATTTATGTCCATTTTCGGTAGAGTCCCGGGGAGATAAGCTCCAAGAGATTACTAGACTACTAACATACAGGTACTAGTTGTTATACAGTTAAATACTATAAACTTTAAACAGTTCAAGAATCTTCACAGTTTATACAAAAAACATGTTACAAGCATTAGATGAGATATTTTAGACTTTATGTACAAGACTTCATTAGTAACTAGAAAGTAATTGTTAAACAAATACATACTTCAAGTTTCAACAGTTCAGCAATGCTCACAGTTTAAACAATACGTGTTGCCTGCCTTAGGTAGGATGCTTTAGAATTATTAGAATTCATCTTGTCTTTTCATCAATTTTGGAGGGACCTCCAGTTCTTTGCAACATCACTGTTGTCCCATATTTTCGTCACTTTTTGATGACTGTCTTCCATGGTATATCCAATGCTGTGGACATTTTTTTGTACCCTTCTAATGACTGATACCTTTCAACAATGAGATCCCTTTGATGGTTTGTAAGCTCTCTGCGAACCATGGCTTTTTCTGTAGCAGGCAACTGAGTAAATGTCAGGAAAATCCTACAAGGAGAGCGGAACTTTATTTGGGGTTAATCAGAGTCTCTTTAATTGATGGCAGGTGTGTACCCAAGAAGACTGAATGCTGTAATTAAATCAAAAGGTGCTTCAACAAAGTATTAGTTTAAGGATGTGTACACACAACAAAGTATTAATTTAATGGTGTGCACACATGCAACCAGTGTATTGTATGTTTTTTATTTTTTATATGTTTCCCGTAACAGATTTGTTTGTTTTTCAATTGAACTGTACAGGTTGTAGGTCACATTAAAGGTGGGAAAAGTTCTGAAATGATTTATTGTGGTCTCATTTTTGCATATCACAAAAACCTGGCATTTTAATAGGGGTGTATAAACTTTTTATATCCACAATCTATATATATATATATATATATATATATATATATATATATATATATATATATATATGAAAAAACAAAATGTCATTTGTCACACAGTTTGCCTTGATGTGTTTTGTTATGCAGTTTTATGTGCAATTATAAATTCTGACATCTCGTTTTCAACTGAAAAAAAATGACGCAACATATATGGATTGAGTGTTTTAAAATAGGTGGTATTCATCCCTCAGCATCCTCAATATGTAAAGGATAATGTATTAAAAACTGTGGCCTAAAAATGTTGAATTGAAGTTTTGTTTTATAACTGATGAGAATGTTTAACAGCACAGTTTCATTTAACAGTGTGCAGGACTTAGCCATATGTTAAAGTTTATTGTGTCTGTTTACCATTTAATCAGTCCCCAGGCTATAGTTAATTATGGCTAGCTGTGTAGTTAAGCTTCTTATATGTTTTTTACTATAGGCACATTTTGTCAAGTTTTCTTCCCTTGTTTTTTGTCAGCATGGTGGGGCATGGATGGTTACAGATTAGTTTGTCAGTCCATTCCTGAACGAGTCATGTTCACTCTTGTTACCATAAGCACATTTGGTTAGTTTTAATGCTCTTGTGATTTACATGTTTATGAACATGGGATTTTAGTGGTAGTCTTTGCGGGCCCCATACCGAACAGAGTATCCCTCATTTTGAATCTTAAAAGTCCAGGTTATTCATAATCCACATTAGTAGGCCTGGTGAACATTCAGCATAATGAATTTAAGTGGCATCCATGTGAAATAATACCAGTTCATATCAGCTTACCACAATAAAGTTTATAGTAGACACATTTTACAATCTATGAGCAGCCTAACTGAAGTTGTTAAGCTATTATCAAGTGTTTTCTCTTATGCTCAGTAGTTTCATATTATGAGAAGTATTGTTTCATATTTTGGGGTGCTAGATTGAGAGGTATGCTCAGTCCTTCTTTGGCTCAGTGACTAGTATAGTATGGAAAGATATTGCTAAGTGTGGTTTACTCATTTTTGTGTGTGTATGCGTGCTTGTGTGTTTTCCAGACGGTAAAAGGTTGAATGTTGTTAGTCAAAAATCTAAAGGTCAGATGGACTCTGCCCACCTCATATGTTAAGGCATTTTTCAATGATTGAGCTAGTGAAGGGTCCAAAGTAGACAATGTACCAACTTACCAGGAGAATGTGGCCATGTAAATGAGATGAAGAAACCCAGATGGCAGCTAAAAGATAAAGGCACAGGGGTGTAACCACCCTTGGAGGAATCAGTGAGAAAACAGAAAGTTCCAGAGCAGTATGCTGGCACACAGTCAGGTAATGAAGGACCATCAGCTGACATGGACAATTTCTTAGTAGAAGGGCAATCAGCTGAAGAGAAGTTAGCAGACTTTTATTCATGTTGTTGGGGGAATAGAGATAGAATTTGTTAGATATTCTTATTGTGAAATGTAATTAAAACACACACACACACACACACACACACACACACACACACACACACACACACACACACACACACACACACACACACACACACACACACACACACACCTCCAGCCATAAAGGACATAATTATCAGAGGTGAATATGTCAATGTCTTTGATTTGGTGTATGCAGAGAGAATTCATTGGCTTGTATAATTGGAGTGCACTAAATCAAACACCCTGGTCTCTGGATAGCAGTACTTAACAAGAAACAGCCTGGCAAGGCTCAGCTACATAATTAGGATAACTAGGTTGGTGGGTTTATTGTTTTATGGCTGTTATCTTTTAGAAAGACCTTTGGCAATCTCTTTATTGACTTACTTTCTGAACATCCAGGAGGTACAGTGATTCAGAGGGGGTACACATGGCTCTGGTTTGTTTGTGTCTTTCGGCTTTTCCTGGTTAGGGGTCGCCACAGCAGAACTCCGGTCCGCTAATGATTGGTAGTGTATTTTTACGTACCGGGTTACCAGCCCTGACGTACAACCTTCTGCCTCCACACAGAAGACGCTCTAGCTGAGAATCAAACGGGACAATGTCTTGCTATAAGGCGACAATGCTACCGCAGCACCACCACCACAGCATGGCTCTGGTATGACCAAAAATTCATTACTGAACAGGACACTCAAGTGGGAAGAGAGACACTGACACATGCTTGGGTATTATGATGGATATGCATAGAGAAGTATTTTAGGATGGAAAGGATGACCAATGGGGCAGGATTCAGGCCTTTAATAGTGGGACATGTGTATGGTCTTCAGGACACTTTGTACACATATGCTTACAATGAGGAAAAGTGACACCCCTTAGTGAAGTGCTGGGTCAAGGATAAGGCTACTTTTGTCAGGCCTGTACACCAAGCAGATAGTAGTCTCCAGTTCATAATGGGTGAGCCTGCAGGTAATGGCAGGAGTTTCCGCCATGGTTCCAGGGGTAACTGTGCCTTTCATGGCTTTGTACTAAAGTAACACCCTACACTATCCCATCTATGTGGAGGTACTATCTGAATTATTGCACAAACATCCTGATTAGCTATCAAAGGAGGAGATTTTGGTAGGTTTTAATGATGTTTTTTTGTTAAAGCCCAAGGCCACCCTGAGTGTTTCCCCTTGTCACAATTTGAAGTTAGTTTCAGGCAGGAAGCATGTTGTCCCTGACAGGCAAAAGTACATTAGTCATTGTTAGATGATGTTTGAATCATCATGAATTGCCCAAACCCATAGCTCTCAAAACTTAACAATGAATCCAAGGCAAGCAGATTGGCCTGTTTTGGGTATGCGTTTTCAAGGCAGTTTTATTTCTGCAGAGCCATTCCCATGTACTGCACAGGGGCATGCCCAAATTTTGAAAAAATTCAGCTTGCCCTCCACCATTTCTGGTAGAAGAGGGACCCACAGCAGGCAGATGTCCATTACTTAGATTATTTTTAAATAGCAGGCAATGGAGAGGCAAACACCAGGGAGGGCATGGAGCAGTTCATTGAGATTTGCAGGAGCTGAGAGACTGCTTGGTATAGGGCAAAATTTAGAGCCCTGCCAAAGTACAGTTCTTTATAGGGTTGGAGATTGATGTGGTTTCTTCAACATTCAGGCTCCCTGCAGAAGAGTTGGCCTGCTTTGTTCAGGACATCACCAGCTTCCTTTCTATCGAAGAATCTGGTGATGCTGAATGCCTTGCTGTCAACAAAGTCAGAATAGGGGTGGTTATACAATAGCTAAGGCTTTTCAACTTTGCTTGTAGAGTGGCAGCCCCTGACAGACATTTTACCAGATCCCTCACCAACCTATTAAAGGGTGGCTGGTTTAAGCATGACTGGGTTAGGGTCACTCTGGTCAAGCCAAGGAAGATTTGCACATTTGGCTCATCTTCCCATTCAGTTTTAATGGCAGGTTATTTTTTCCTGGAAGTTCATGTGGTGGTAGGAGTTCTTTATTTGTTCATAGGTGCACTGGAAGTATGGAGACTGGGGCTGTTTTCCAAGGTAACTGTGTTTTGGCCCACTTTCCTCAATCTCTATAACAAAACAGTAATTATTCACTCAGATAATCATGCAAGATTGTAAATGGTGTGTGGGAAAAAAATACAAATCCAGATGAGTATAGTCACTCCTCAGACTGTTAATATTACATAGTCTGAAAACAAATCTTTCTTTTTCGGGCAGCATATTCAGGAGGTATGCACTGACATAGTTGACAGTCTCTCTTGCCTGTGGATCGATAGATTTTGCATGCTGGGCCAAATACAAAAGTAGATCCTGTGGTCATTCTGGGCCACCTCAAAATGACTGGCAAGGAGTGAACCACTGGCTGTTGGTTAATTTAAGGACAGCTCGCACCAAGAAAGTGTATGGAGCATCTAGCATTTCTTTCCTGAAGTTTTGTCAAGGTTTGCCAGTGAAAGACCTAACCTGTTTTTTGTTTTCTCATTGTGGGATAAATGAATCTGTACAAGACACTGTGCATTCATGAACTAGCACCCAGTCTTTTGTCTAAGTTATCAGGCTTCTCAGTTATGGTTAATCCTGGGTTTTATCCAGATTACTCTTAGGTTCGGAGAAAGAGAACTGCCATTGTAGGAGGTCATTTGGCAAGTAGCTGCTATTTTTCAAGATTATCAGTCTTTCATGGCTTGGACCACCATTTTCTGTTGTTGGATGCACTGGGGTGATTTCCAGGTTAGCAAACTGATGGGATGACTATTTTTGGATAGGGTGTCCTTGTTGCCAGAAAACGTTACTATATGGCTCACTAGATCGAAGCATGATGTGACCAGGTTATCTTTGGACAAAATCACTTGGTCCATATTGTTCCTCATCCACTGGGATAATATGATACCCATGTTTAGTGGTGGTTAAATCGTTTACTATCGTGTACTACTCCTGCATTGCTAACATTTAAATGCTGAAAACATTACAGACTGTCCAACACTGCCCCCTTCTGGACCCATGGTAACCCTGAGTCCAGAGTGGTAGGGAGTTTCGAGGTTCAGTGTTTGTGTGAGGTATACCAACATTTGGTAATATACCTTTTGAGTAATGGTTTGAGAATACGAGGACTCAACAGCATGTGAGCTGAGTACATGATAATAAACCAGAGAAACTATGCATGACTTAGTTTTCAAACCTCCTTAGAGTTGGCTAGTAGGGCTGAGGGACCTAAAGATTGTTTTGCACAGAGCATTAATTGCTCTTGGATTGCCAGCAAGAGCGTTTGCTAATCACTTTTTCTGCATTGGCAGGGCATTAGATTTAGCCAGGAAGGGTCAGTCTGACAGGTCATAAATAAACAGGGAGGTGATCCTCTTCCACTTTCCACAGCTATATTAACTAGTTAAGTGCCTATTCACATTGTATTTTCTTTGATAGTGCTTTCAGGCTTCATATGCATTATTGTGTTGGGTAACTCATTTATTAACATTGGCAAGGAAGAGAGAAACACTTCATTTGAATGGATATAACTTGGCCCTGGACCTATTCTCTGTTGAGGTGTTACTGAGAGGTGACTCAGGCATGAGATGGAGCCAGTTAGTAGCCATCCTTAGCGATTTAATATTCCAGATGGGCCAGCCAAAGCCATTATTACTCCAAGGCAATAATATAGTCCAAGTTCCTAAGCACTGACTTTTGGCTAGTATCTTCAAAGACATTTCCACATTTCATTGTCAGCTGCTGAGCACATGCATTGTTTGATCCTGCATAATTCCTTGTTTGGTTTGGAAAGGAGTATCCTCTAAGGCTGAAGCTACCCAGAAGTATATTAACCAAAGAGTTGCAATGGCTGCTACCAAGTTTGTATTCCACACTATTGAACACTGGGACTTTGTTGACAGGGACAACTGTTGTTCTGCCCAGATGAGTTTTACTTCTCTAACACTGGTTTGGACTTATTTAACTTGGACTTGGCATTGGGTATCAAAGACATTTTGAGAATGAAATAATTTTGTTTGTTTTACAGTTTTATTCCAACTTAAGATGTTCTGGCAATACATCTTTTTTTTCATTGCATGTTAAAGGGGCCATGACCAACAAAGGGGAGGAACAGCCTGCAAGCACCCTGGTGGGTGGACATGTGGTAGACTGCTCTCTTTTGAATTCTCCCCACCTCTCCTGGTCCACTGGACTGAGATTCCTGTTGGTGTAAGTGAGTGGTTACCACACTGGTTTGTGGCAAGGTTGTACTGTGGAGTGGTGCCTTGGGTGGACTAGAAGATGGGGGTGCACAATGTCATGTAGGTGTTGTTTGGTTATTATTGTATTTACCTAACTGTTGGCTTGACTTTGGACAAGTGGAGTTGCTTATATGTTTCAAAAAAGACTTCAGTGGCAAGCTGTGTGTTGTTTCTTAGGGGAAGTGGGCCATGTTGACAAAGGTGCTTCACCAATAGAGGAATTTGTCCATGGCCACTCAAGAGAAGAGGGGCTGGGTCACCTGCGGCTTTCCATATTTAATCAGGTGCCCTAGGAAGAACTAGTTTCAGGAGAGTGTAGTTTACCCCCACCCTCCATTTTCATAGAACTGAACAGGGGCAGGCCCAGGGTGGACTGTCATCCCAAATCCCATTGTATTACCCCTTGCTTTCCTGGCCCACCAGACCGTGATTCCTGTTATTCCATTCTGAACAAATTGATTTGTTTATATTGTTCAGTAAAGGTTACAGTGGCAAACTGCAATGTGGTTTCTTGGGGGAAGTGGGCCACATGGACCGATATAATCACATTTAGTTTTTCTACCCTACTTTCTGTCTCCCCTGCTTTACCACTATCTCCTGGTCCAGTACTGAAAATCTTACTCACTTACTATGCTACCAAAGTACATTTTCTTAAATAATCATTTGTTATTTGTGCATATCTCTTTCTCTATTTACTTTCTACACATGCTTTCTTTTCTTGTGTCTATATATATTCCTTTCTTTAGCAAGGAGTCTTCATTCTCTCTCATCTCTGACACTCTTTGCCAACTTATTAATAATCCTTTTCTCAGCTAATCACTATCTGTCACTATCTCTTTGGAGTTCATGTATTTTCTATACTTATCTCACTTTTTCTTCCAGCTTTCAGTATTCACCTCTTGCAATTTAAACCAGTTAAGCTTATTTCTCTTCATGGACAATCTTTTATTTCTTTGGTTACTTTGTATTATACTGTATTGCATTATACTTGTAAAAATGATGAATTTTACAATTCTGCCATATTATATTGTACTTGTAAAAATGACAGTCATCATCAAATGTTTATATTTGCTATATTCTACCTTTTTGCTTTTAAGTACTATGTTGATTTTTGAACGTTTTTAAATAAATAATACAAATAAATAAATCAACTTCTGTCAAAGTCATTTAAAATTCTGAATCTTTATAGAACATTAAATAAGTCTGAATTACAAAAATCTTTAAAACAAAATGCTAAAACTGTATTTTGCATAACTAGTTTAGCAAAACTTAGACTATGCTTAAATGTTGCAGGCTTGGAATTAGTATATTCAGTAAATGGAGAAAAGCAGATGTCCCCAACAGCAGAATTACAGTTAAGTGTTCTGGTATCGTATTCTGTTCCCTGGTACACACTCAGCTCTAAGTTAATGACCAAAAAAAACTCTTCTACCTTGAAATTGTAGCACACTACTTGCCACAGATGTAACAAGCAGCTTGCTACTCTTAAAATAACATACACAACTCCCTTCAGTGTTTCCACTATGATCAGAAATACATCATTGGCATTCCTTTCAGAGCACCAGTACTGCCCTACTATATCACTGGATTCCACCGATTGCATTCCCTACCACCCTGCACCCAGGGCAACTGCTCCTTTGCCCTGACCTAGCCTTTGTCCTACAGCAGGAGGTTCTTAGACTATATTTTAATAATTGTGGAAAATGTAGTTTCAGTCTTTTGGTTTCAGAATTTCATTATTCTTTCACACTGTTCCCATGTTTATGGACTCTTTTATTTGATAACTGTTTGATGTATGCTTAATACTTAACAAGATGTAAGCATCATACTTTCATTAGTATTTCTTATTTTATGCTTGTTTTGTTACGTTTATTAATTTTAATTTCTATTAGTCTATTTATTTCTTGTGTGAATCTTTAAATTTATTTTGGTATTTGCTAAATAAAATGAAAAAAAGAAGAAACCCTCTAAGGGAGTATGAAAATAATCTAATGTGGAATGGATTAACAAAAGCAGGAGACCCTTTTCACAAGCAAGACTGGGGAGGGGACCAATACACGCCAACAAGAATTTATCAGTCAAAATGTGTTCAGCCTATTTTAAATATGGAGGTCTAAGAAAGAGGGGAAAGTTAGAGTTTTTGGAGAGTATATCATGGTAAATGTATTCATTAGTATAGTGTGCTATCCAAAGATGAGCTTCTTAAGGAATGTTATAACCAAACTAACTTTAAACCTGATGTTTTCAAGAATGTTCTTAATCTCGTAACTGGTCCAGTATTTACACCTTAAATTCAATTCACTGTTTCTCAATACTCTAAATAGACTTGCCCTCATCAGATGAAAATATATTAAATCCACCCAAATTATTTGGCCATCCCACACTTGTTGCACACTAATGCACAAGAGAGGCTGGAAATTGGCAAAGAACCAAATTTCCTATCCATTTTATAGACTCTTTTGCTACCCTAACACAAAATCCCATGCAAACTCACTACATCCTTTATGGGGTATCTACTTCCAATAAACCTCTTTTTATCCTTAAAAACAGTCAAATCCTCATATATAAAACACCTAGGCAGTAAGTTCAAGCCCTGCTCACCCCCCTTTGACAACCTTCCTACAGAATATCTAAAGCTTGCAGCTACTTCCATTGCTTATCCAGTCACCATCTGATCAAGTAGATCCATTCAATAAACACATGTCCCATCTCTCTGGAAAACATCTGCATTATACATAGGTTCATATGAAATAACTAGGCTAACATCTTAATGGTCCTTAAAAGCCTAGCCAATATAACTGATTTTAGCCAATATATGGCCTCTAGGGACAAGAGGATGACATGGATTTGTGCCTGTGCATTGAGTATCTTACAGATTGTCCCTGCTCATAAGGGATATAGGTACTATCCCAGGTGTGAATTTGTGATTTCCCATCCATTAATCCAAATTGCATTTGAAGAGGGCCAGGGAAGGTCTATGTTTAATGTGAATAGAAAGCCTGCTCCAAAGAAGGGGCAATCTCTGAGACACACATCTGTCTCTCCGGCATGTTTTGTTTGAGTCGCTAACTAAGCTTAGATCCCTATATCAGGTGACTCTCATGCTGTTTGACTTGTGGATGTGTAGCAGCTCCATCAGGACTCGATTTGTGAATGCCTTGTAGGTCAGGCATAGGCCACCCCTTAACAGTCGGTAGGAGAAATAGTAAAGGAAAAGGATTTTTAGTCTCTCTGCAAAGTTCATGCTGTTTACACCCTGTATTTCTTTGTGAGGAACCTGTGAGGTCACTCCAGCTGCTGTAAGTGCCTAGTCAAGTACATGCCAAATGGTGCATTGTACTCAATTATTGGTCTAATAAGGGCTGAGTACAGCAGGACTACAATTTCCTTGGATTTGGATGCCATACCCTTACTTATACATTGTGCTACATAAAAGGATTTCCTCAACACTTTGGAGACATGGCTGTCAATGCTCAGGCTACTATCTATCTGTGTACCTAGATAGCTCACCTCTGAGTCTAGTCTAAGGGGTGTGCTATTGATGTTGTAATTTGCAGGGGTATTTGACTTCCCAAAGAGTATGATAATGCATTTTTTGTATTTTGTTTTAGACCATGGTTCTAGCACCAATCATTTGTCTGATCTAGACCCTCCTGAAGGATATCTACATCACTGGGGGATCAAATTATTGCCCTGAGCTTGTAGTCATCACAAAGGTGGTAACTCTTTTGAAATAAACTTTAGGTCTGTCGCTATCTTATCACATCTCTGTCTAAAATTCTAGAAAAGTGCATACATCAGTCAATCTTACAATACCTTCTTCAAGAAAATCTACTAACCTTTATTCCAACATAGTTTTCTCCCATCCCTTAGCGCAACTGTCCTGGTTGCCTTCTTAAATAACATCAGCAAAGCTAGAAATAATAATAACTTAGCCTCTTCCCTGCTTTTAGATCTCTCCAAAGCCTTAGATACAATTTCCTACTCCAAATTACTCTGTCAAATGTCTGCATTTGGTTTGTTTAATACAACACTCAGCTGGTTCACTGCAGTCTGTAAAATGGCTCTCTACATGCTTCTCCTTTCTCCCAGTTAACAGCAGTGTACCACAAGGTTCTTTCTTTAGACCTCTTCTCTTTAACATCCTTATTAACAACTTAAATACATCCCTCCCAACAAGCTTTCCTCATTCAATGCAGCAACGACTCCACCCTCATCTGCTCATCCCATTTACACTCTGTTACTCAAAAGGCCTTTGACTCCACTGAACACTGGCTCTGTGAAAACAAACTCTTCTTAAATCCTAATAAAACCATGGTACTACCATTTCTCTCCAAATCTATAACACCTCTCAAAAACATCTTCAAAATAATTCCTCTCAATCAAACATATATAGACGTGATATCTCATACCAAGTTACTAGGCATCACAATTAATGATCAACTGAAATTTGATATTCATATAGAGAAGTGTTTAAAAAATGCATCATAAAATTGGTATGCTCTACAGATCCAAAACATTCCCCACCAGTTCCACCGGAATCACACTGTCAAACATATACCTTTTAACCTCCTGTACTATATTCCTCACCAGTTCTTACCAATATTAAAATCTCCCACATCACAAAACTAGATCTATGCTTTAACAAGGTAGTAAGATTTGTAAACAATCTGTCATATAAATGTCATCACTGCTCTGCTCTGAAAACATTAAACTGGCTTGAGCTGCCCAGTTACTTCAAGTACACTCAACTTCTGCTTGTCCACAGAATGATATACAATCCATTCCACTCTCCATCCATCAGTAACATTCTCAGGCAGTACCCTCTTAAGAGTCTACTCTGCTCATCTGAGAAACAGCTTTTTGAAACCCATAAACCTAAAAAAATATAGGACATATTTTGTATTCATGCATAGTAGCCAAAACTTGGAACAAGATTCCTGTGGACAGTAGATCAACACCTACAAGTCCCATTTTAAGCACAGCTTAAAAGAATGCTGTTAGAACTCCAGGCTCTGTACTTGCCTTTCTCCAGGCTAAATTCACCCTTGTATTTTCCCCTTCCTATAGTCTTGCTCTTACACTGTCTCTCTTCCCTTTGTCTTACATACTCCTTCCTCCTTGCAATCTACTATACGTCCACTATTCTCTTACTGCTCTTAACCCCTATTTCTCTCTTATTTCCTTCTATATCTTCACTTTTAGATCGTTTGTCATCTTCTTCACCTTCCTTTGACCTTTCTTTGTCTATAATATTCATCTTACAGTCAAGTCTTCTGTTTCTGCACCTCCTGTACCTTATTATGTCTTCATTCTTCATAATATTCAAATATACTTAGAAAATTATATATATATATATATATATATATATATATATATATATATATTTATATCTGTCTATATAAAACACACACACACACACACACACACACACACACACACACACACACACACACACACATATATATATATATATATATATATATATATATATATATATATATGGGTCTACCTTCTTTGAACAAAATTACATTTAACCACATTTTAATTACCCGACCCCACTTCTCCAAAGCTGCATTCCACCAAAACCACCAACTGCTGAAATCCTTTCACTGTGAAAGGAACCACTTGGCCATCATGGTGATTTTTGCCCTCTCTTCAGTGTAGTGCAATCTCAGAGTTGGTATATTTAAGTAGGGGTGTGTGGAGGTGAAGTACCATACTTTGGTGGGTTTTCTTTTGGTCCACTTAGATTTATTCCCATGGTGGCCAAGTGGTTCCTTTCACAGGGAAAGGATTTCATCAGTCCATGGTTTCAGTGGAATGCAGCTTTGGAGAAGTGGGGTTGGGTAAGTAAAATTTGGTTAAATGTAATTTTATTCAAAGAAGGTAGATCCATATATATATGTATCTATCTATATATATATATATATATATATATATATATATATATATATGTGTGTGTGTGTGTGTGTGTGTGTGTGTGCGTGTGCGTGTGTGTGTGTGTTTGTGTGTGTGTATGTTTTGCCTGTCTCTGGTGTAATCTTACTTTTTTCTTCTGTTTTTTTCTTTTAACACTTTAACTGAATTATCACTTGTGACACAGGCACTTTTATATTTATATAAAAGTAATCAAACTGTATTAAAAAGTTAAAATTAACAAACACTGTGCTTCGCATATATCACTATATATCATATAACCTAAGCAACATTACATAAATTATTCAATTGTTGCCCCATTTTTTAAACAAGAAACATCTTTATCAATCTATCAGTTACGGCATAAGCAATCATACATTTATATAAATGAAAACAAACCACACTGACAAAATCCTAGTTGTAAGCATTTTACATCACAAACCATACTGACACATTCCCAGTTGCAAACATTATACATCACTTATAATATATCCAATTGTTTTCAGTCAAACATCATATAGCTCATTTAAGTCCTACCTTCTTTAAGCCTCATTCCTTCCCTGTAAATTCTGTTCCCTCAATTCCCATTTTTCTTATGTAGTTTGCTCCTACCTTTTTCTAAAGATCTCAATTCCAGTTGTTCTATCTCTGTTGCTATATCCACTACTTCTAATATAGTTGGTTTAGATTTTGATTTCCATTTTCTAGTAATTGCTTTTTTGGCAGCCACTATAATGAGGCCTTACCACATCTAGGCAATTCTGATTCTGTATCATAGCTCAGAAAAATTATCTCCCTCATCATAGGCTCATAGGTTCATAGGTTGGTACTAGGCTATTGGCCTAGGGCCTATACAAGCCTAGCCATAACAATTCCCTGGCAATTTCTTCCCACAATATTTACTTCCCTGGACCCCTGTTTAGCAGGGCGACTGACATGATCCCCGGGGTCACCAGTCTGCCCACCCAGCATCTCCGACATTACATTCCAGAGGGAATCCTTAAAGTCCACCAACTCACTGCACTCCCAGAAAATATGGTCCCAATTACCTCTTTCTTCCCTGTCACACCTCCAACATTTGTGATCTATCTGAGGAAAAATTCTTTGGAGTCTACTTGAAGTATATTGATCTCATTTATATAATTAAATGTAACTTCTTTTATTACTTGTATGTTTCCAATATCATTATGCTCAGTTGGACTTTTCCAGTAATCAAATGCAAATAAATATATATTTTTTGTGTGGAATTGCTACAACCTAATCCTTCTTATAGTAATATTCTTGTTCATAATCCATGTCTGGCAAAGCACATACATAGGATGATAAAGATTCCAGTGCACTTATATCAAACTTCAGAGAAGCAGAATCCACAACATCGGTGTGGTACCATGGTAAGGATGTGCTAAAATTAAGTTGGTGCTCATGATTTAGCATCTTTTCTCGTTAAACTGTAAGCCTTCAGCTGAGTACATTGTTATTTTCTAATGATTTCCAGTCCAGCTTTCAATCAGCCAAAACCAGATACCAGAAACAACAGTTTCAGAATGTTTTCTTTTAACTAAATACACTTGCTCTAAGTTGCTCTGGCCTTAGAAGTGGCATATTTAGTTTAAGGGTATGGGAACAAAGTAATTCACAAATGGAAGCTAGTGTTTGTTTTCTGGTTTAGGGGTTGGAAGACGGATTTTTGTGTTTGTAGTTATAGGCAGTTGGGTGTTGTACAGATCATTTTAGGATAAAGCAGTCGACTCTCCTTAGCCTCAACTGATGTTAGTATTACCACATTATATGTTATTGACTGCAGTATTGATATAACACTCACCATAAGCATTTTAAAATGCTATTGTAACTGGCAGGCATAATTGTGAATGTGACATAGGAAAAACATTTTAATTGCATATATCCTGAGGGTAAAACATGACTAACAATGATATTATTAATAATACTGTGATATAATGTTAGGAAACATTATAATCATTCCGTCTTATACTGATTCAAAATATTTATTTCCAGATAAGTTACGGTGCAACTGTTACAACCCTAAGTGACAAAAATCAGTTTCCATCATTTCTTCGAACAATTCCAAGTGACCTCTACCAGGCTATTGGTATAACCCACTTGATCCAACATTTTGGGTGGACATGGGTTGGACTTGTGTCTGACAGTAGTGACTATGGTCTACAAGGCAGTCTTATAGTAAAAGAAGAACTTATCAAAGCTGGGATTTGTATTGCTTTTTTTGAAACAATACCTGCAGTGTACTCTGAGGTGAAGATTCGACAGATAAATGAAGTAATTAGGAAATCTTCCACAAATGTGATAGTGATCTACTCCATTGCTGGTGCTCTCTACCCTGTCATGGATGCAATTGTACAAAACAATGTGACTGGCAAAGTTTGGGTTGCCAGTGATGACTGGGCACAATCTTACCAGTTTAGTAAAAAAGAGTTTGTGAGAACTTTACAAGGAACTCTTGGCTTTGTAGTTCGAAGAGGAGACATCTCGGGGTTCACTGAATATATTTATTGCCTTAAACCTCACAATAATCCAGAAGATATATTTCTGAAAATATTTTGGGAACTTATTTTTCACTGTAAACTGCTGATTACTGACAACACTAATAAGAACTTGACCAAAGAAACAAAAATCTGTGAAGGTGATAAAACACTAGAGGGCATGAAAATGGATTTTTTTAACCTTGCTGATTTAAGAAATACATATAATGCCTATAATGCCATATATGCTGTTGCCCATGCTTTGCATGATATGATTTCCTGCAGATCTGGAGAAGGACCTTTTAGAAACAACACATGTGTAGTAATGCATAATTTTAAGCCATGGCAGGTAAAGCAGTACATTATCATAGTAATGTATATTTGCTGCTTACTTTATCACTATAATGTGGCAATGTTGTTATGCTGTAAATGAAATAAACCTAAAATTTACTGTAGTGTTTTCAGATACAATGTCTAATATGTATGAAGTGCTCGATATAAAGCAAGTTATTTATTTGTCTGGTATAGTGAGTCACGGCCTGCATCAGTCAATGTACTATCACACTACAGTCCTTACTGTCATGTTTTAGTTAATATGCATAACTGTGAAACGTGTTTCATATGGGATCACTACTAAATCTTGAATTACGGAATCTCGAGACTCTGAATACCAAAGACCAGAATCTCGAGATTCCGTAATCTCGAAAACAAAAAAAAAATTTTTGACAGCATATGCAGGGGGCTTGCCCCCTGCACCCCCCATCCTCCACACCACCTGCAACTTAAATATACCAACTCCGAGCAAAATAGTGCTGTGCAGAGTGGAATGGAAATTTTGCCATTCACTCCACTGTAGTGCGATCTTGGAGTTGGTATATTTAAGTGCAGGGGGTGTGAGGTGTTCAGAGGGGTGCATCCCCCCTGCATACAGCTGTCTAATTTTTTTTTTTTTTTTTTACATTTATTTTTTTTTTACTTTCAAGATTAGGGAATCTCGAGATTCTGGTCTTAAGTATTCAGTCTTCAGATTCTGTAATTCGAGATTTAGTAGTGATCCCATTTCATAATTGTACAGTAAAATTAATACAAACGTATTTATTGTTAGTGGATCAAAATGAAATGCAATGAGTTTCATTCCACTGAATCCAGTTCACTAAACCTGCACTTTGATGAACAAATCCCAAACCACATAAACAGTACTTTATATGGAGGTTTAAGCAAGAGGAGGCCCTGTATCCTCCAGTTCATTGCATTGTGGCTGACTGAGAGCTTTCCCTGAAGTGGCAATTCTACAATAAGGTCATGCTTAATTACAATTGACAAGCCACAGGGGTCCTCAGGAGAGGAGTCCATGAATGAATATGTAAAGGGGTGGAAAACAAATGGCTCAAGTTGTTGAAACATCAGTAACAACAAGGGAATAAAAAAGCCTCTAGATAATTAATCTTACAGATTAGACCATTAACAGAAGAAACATGTGCACTATTAAATAAAAGACTTAAGTTCATACATACAATACTGATGAAATTATGGTAGATACTAGTTGATATGTACAGTCATCCATCCATCCATCTTCAACCCTTTTTCCCATTTTTGCACATGGAGTCAGGGTACACTCACTTGCACACACACTCATACCTACAGCCAATTTAGAGTGTCCAGTCCACCTACTGCATGTCTTTGGAATGTGGGAGAAAACCAGAGCACCCAGAAGAAACTCATGTGACTGCAGAGAGGACATGGACACTCTGCACAGAAGGTACCACAGCCGAGAATCAGACCGGAGAACCTCTTGCTGTGAGGTGACATATATAAGCAGAAATTAAGATACTATAATTCTAAAAGAAATAATATATTATTTCAGGATTTGGATAGGGTAATACAGATACTGATGTTTTTACAATTCATTTTCTACTCCTCCAAAACAGTTATTTGCTCAGCTAGAGAGTATAGAAAAAAGAAATTGTTTGCCCTCTTTAATATCTTATAAAATTAATACTTTAAGAAGTAGTTTCTCCCGGACTGTTGTACAGTTGCATATTAATGTATATGAACAACTGATAATATGGGAAGTTGAGGCTTTCTTTAATAGCGACATAATGATTAATTAATGTTTTTCCAAGTAGGAGTTGTCCTTGTTAAAAGGTTTATAACGTTTATGTAAAGACAATCATTTGATTATGAGAGGTTAATAAAGGTGGCAATATAGCAACATGTTATAAATTGATAATGGATAATATTACATGTAAGATTCTAGAACACAATCCAAATTAATGATTTATTAAGAAATATAAGATTTGTTACTGAAGGAGTTAGATCTACAGGCTAATTTGGAAAAACATTTTTAAGCACCTGTAACCAAATAATATAATAATTCTTGCATGTTGCACAATTCATCTATCCATCCATTCTCATCAGAAAACAAGATATAATGTAATTATTCTTGCATGTTGCACAATTCATCTAGCCATCCATTCTCATGAGAAAAAAAGATAAACCTGTAACTCACTTATGTACTGTGTGATCCAGCAATAACAGCACTTTCAGAGGGGTGTAACTATTGTTACACACTTCCAAAGCACAATTATGGTTGGGTCACACCCAAGGGACATTCCTTTACTCTATACTGTACTAAAAAATCTTACCTCACATTCTGTCTGTGGAAGTTCAGTCTATAAGTAACTTAATTAGAGCAGTATTTAAAAACTGTTCCTGAAAATTTTCTCCAATTATATGTACACGTTATCTGTGCTACAATACTTGCTAAGCATTTTACTGTCTTTCAAAGCTGATAAAACACTTCACACTTTTTTTTCTTTTGTAATTGGCAATACATGGAGTAGATAAAATTCCATACACTACAAAGAATTATGATAGGGTCTCACTTATCCTAACCGTCGCTTGTCTTGTTTCACAAGTAAAGATGAACAGGTGGGGTAGTTCATTTATATGCTTTATTATGTAGAAACACATCAGGAGGGATAGCAGCAGTACAACATATAAACAAACTGATTAACTGACAGACTACACAATCATGCATGTTTACATCTCAACAGCTTACTAGAAAATGGCAGTCAGGCTAGCACATGCTAGGATTTATACACTTATGTAGGCCACCTAGAAAGTTTCTTGAAGGTATACATACATATTGATCTACATCCTCCCTCTTCAACGAATTGCCCACAATAAAATGACATTTTGAAAAGACATGCAATTGTACAGGCAATAAGAAATAGATATAACACTTATGACCTTATATACTTATGTCTTTATGTCCAAGTTGCTCTGTATCTAGAACATGGTCTGGAAATGCAACCTGATCTGGTGATATAGCAATCAGAACTGGGTTTAGCAACAGGGACAGTCACTGGTGAACAGATAGTTTCTGGAGTTTCAGGATTCTTCTCAGGAATAGGGATATTTACTGGAACATCCTCTGGACCTGGATTGCTGGATAACTCACTTTGAGATTTAGAGTCTTTCTCTCAGACTCAGAAACCGAGATCAAATGTTTCCGATTCCACCTAAATTCTGCTCCTTATAATTCCACAATGTGCGATCTCAGCTCCGGACATGCACTTTTCTTGACAACAATCTGATCAAAACCTTTCTGCATCCTCACTATCTCTCTTAATTGTAATGGATTGAGCAATTTGCTGGTCTTATCATAATAGGACTTCTGGGATAACTGCTTCTTCAACAGATGCGCTTTCACTGATCTGTTGTTCTTGACACATGGAACCGATAACTTGCTACTGATTGGTAGTGTGGTTCTGGTTTGGCTTGATAGAAGTCTCTGTGCAGGTGAACCAAAATGTTTATAGATACACACATACAAATGTTTCAAGCATGGGCATTAAAGCTCTTCTAGCTTGCCAATATGCCAAAACACTTGTTCCCATAATAAATGTCCAGGCTGTTCTTAAAAATATCTAAACTAGTACTTGCTTTAATGTAATTTGGTAGTCTGTTCCAAGCATCAGCTACTCTGTCAGAGAACCAATTAGTACACTTCTCATTCCTATAGAATCTTCTGCATAGGTTATCTGATGATTCACTAGTACTTTTTGATGACCCCAAACTTTCCAAGAGGCAGTTGTCCCTAAATGCCCTATATATCCAAATAAGATCTCCTCTTAAATATCTGTAAGAGACACTGTACAAGTTCAGATATTTTAGTCTTTCATAATAACTTAGATTTTCACATCCATGGATGCCCTTAATATATTTCCACTGTATTCTTTCCAGTTTATTCATGCTTGTTTTCCTATAGGGTTTCCATATTGTTATTCCATACTCAAGTTTGGATCTAATGTAACTAACAAACAATGACTTCATTATGTTTGATTTCCTGGACTTTATAAATCTTTTTATACAACCTATAGTTCTATAACTATCATTATCCGATTGGTTGATATGATTAGAAAAACTCATAGCTGAATCTACCCATATACCCAGGTCCTTAAATGAGTCTACAGTTTCAATCACTGTGTGCTGTATTAAATATTCACCTTTCAGTTTATGTCTCCCAAATCTCATATGCTTAGTTTTTTTATGTATTTATCAACATATTATTCTCCTGTGCCCAAATGGTCAATTTAGCCAAATTATTTTGCAGACATGCCTTATCTGTAGCACTTGTAATCAGTTTATCCAATTTCAGTTCATCAGCATATAGACTGTAGAACACCTCAGATGAAAAAGTAAGTTCTGAAAGATACAATCTAAACAAGTAAGGGCCTAGTACAGAGTCCTGTGGGACACCTTGACTGTAACCAAGGATTTCACCTGTTGAGTTGGTGTGTGATACTTGCCATGTCCTATTTGTAAGCCATGCAGCTATCCATCTTATCAACAGTACATCAATACCTAGTTGTACTAATTTATTGATTAGTGTTTTGTGCATGACCCTGTCAAATGCTGAAGTTAAATCTATATAAATCACATCACAGCACAATTTTTCATTCATAGCTGTTATTATATTGTTATAAAACATCATGTTACAGGTGGTAATAGATCTATTTTTCAACATATGCATGCGGATATATGGTTTCAAGTCCCAACCTATCCAGTTCTGACAATAACTTATCCAGTGCTACCTTCTCCATTATTTTTCCAAAACATGAAAGTAGACTTAAGGGTCTGTATGATTCTAGGTGTGTCCTACTCCCCTTTCCCTTAAAGACAGGAACATTTCTGAGATTCAAGATGTTCAAGAAAACATTACTATTGTCTCACTTCAAATTGTCTAGTAACTGTTTTGCACTTTGAACTGCACGTTCTGCCAAACCATTTGACTGTGGATGCGCTGGGCTACTTGTAACATGAGTAGAGTCCCACTCTTCGGCAAATCCTTTGAACTATTGTCTTGTAAACTGTGTACCATTGTCAGAAATAATTTTGTGTAGACTCAACCATGGTACTCCAGGAATCCAATTTAGCTGAAGTGGTTCTTTCTGTTGATGTGGCTTAGTACTATTAAATACAGAACAAGATGAAAGTACTCTCTCAGTGTCTTGTGACATAGAAGGCCAAAATACTAATCCTCTTGCCCTTCTTTTGGTAGAGTCTGCTCCTGGGTGGCCATGATGCAAAACAGTAATATACTCCTGCTGGAAGGACTTTGGAACAATAACCTTAGGACCTTTCATGATGATACTATTGTCAGACAAAATCTCATCTCTGTATGGAAAATATGGTTGGAGGTCAATTGGTAAGCAAGATTGCTTGGATGGCCATCCTCAACTGAGAAAGTGGCTGAGCTTCTGAAGAAGTGGGTCGATGGCTATATGACATTTAAGCTCATCAAGACACGTGGAAGAAAAATCTCTCACTTCCATGACTTCAAAATTAAGCTTCTCATTTTCATGCTGTTCAGTGGTACTTCTAGGTGATCAGGATAATGTATCAGCAAGATAAAAAAGTTTGCCTTTTGTGTAGGCATGATTGAAATTATACATTTGCAATTTGAGCATTATGTGTTGCAATCTGGCACAAGCTGTATGCATAGGCTTTCTCAAACTAGTGACTAGAGGTTGGTGATTAGTTTCAATCTGGATAGGTCTACCATAAATATAATCATGGAACTTTGAACATGCCAACACAATTGCCAAGAGCTCTTTCTCTATCTGAGCATACTGCATTTAAGTTTGGGTTAGAGTTCTTGACATATAGGCTACTGGTCTACCCTCTTGAAGAACGACTGAACCAAGACCAAATTTCAAAGCATCACAAGAAAGAGTAACTGGTTTGTGAACATAGTATCTCAGAGTTGGTGGACTGGCAATTTTCTGTTTCAAGACATCAAATTCTCTTTGGTGTTGCTCTGACCATGACCGACATGCATCTTTTTGTGTCAGCTCTCTAAGCAGTGCTGAAAGTTGGTTCAAGTTTGGAAAGAACTTGCCTAGATAGTTAACCATGCCAAGAAAACATTTCAGGGCTTGAACATTGTCTGGAGCTGGCATCTCAAGAATTGCAGTTTGCTTGGAAGGATCTGGTTGTAAGCCTGAACTGGTAAATAAATGACCAACATAAGTAACTTCTCATAGTCTAAATTTGTACTTCTGAGGATTCAGCTTAAGATTCACATCACGTGTTCTTTCCAGAACTTTTTTGAGGTTTCTGTCATGCTCAGCTTCACCATTATTTCCAACTAGAATATCATTCTTTAATAACTTGGAAAAGCCCTGTCTGCTGTCCGCTCCTGTCTCAGCATATTTTGCCTCATACCATACTCTTCCTGTGCTATTCCTGCACTAGTCTCTAGAAACCAACCTATCTTGTGGAAAGGACCCTATCCAAATCCCTGCAGCTGCATCTCACAGCCTAAATCCCCTGCATCCTGTGTCAAGAAAAAAAGAAAGTATGTTGTTGGTCTCTATATCCTGCCAGTAAAATTGTAAACCATTGTACTAAAGCTTTAGGGGTTCAAAAGCACACTTTAAGCTGGGACAGCCAGCAGTCTCTACCTCCCTCTCTTAACTACACTATTACCCACTTACCTCCTAACCTTCGCAGTAACCCCCTCTTACTTGCAGTCACCCCCTCCCAGTTCTATAACCAGTTAGCTCCCTCTCAAACTCACCTGCAATAGAAGACCCGGCCACTAGGTGGTACCCTTATCCCAGCCTTCACCTCCTGCTTACCATCTGTTCTCTTGTTTCCTTACCTTAACATTTCTGAACTCCCAGACCTCCTCTTAATACTCTCTCCTCGCCCTTTACTACTACTGTCTACAGCTACCTATTCCATCACAGACTCCTTACTTATCTCTGCTCTTACCTACTCCTGACTTATCTAACTTACCTTCAGTATCCAGCTCTGCTGATTGTTTCTTCTCCAGCTGCTTTACTACCCGCTCCATTTGCCCTGCGGGCTCACTCCGCTCCTCTCCCTACCCCCAATTCCCACCCACCCCCAGGGGTACTACTCTTATACTATTTACCCACACCCTTTCCTCCTCCCATAACTCTCAGGCTACCTTACTATTGGCCACACACCCCATTCGTCCTTCTCTAACCACTCCCTATTCTCTCCCACCACACCCTCCAATTTTTGTTCTTCCCTATCCACAACTACCATACACCCATACCTACAACAAAACACCTAACTAATAATCCATCCAAATGTATAAACTATCAATCCAAACACACTTACACTTTCACCTGTTACTTCTACTACTTATTCTACCACCATTACTTTTAGCCTACATATTTACCTCCTATGAACACTTATTAGATCCACACCTTCATAACCCCAATAAGCTAATTACCTCTTCTTCCCTACCAGCACTCTCAAAACATGTAAACATAACATCTACACCCAGCTGTCTACTGTCAAGATTTCATAGAATACTCCACATTAGGTACTACAATAATAATCCCAGAAAATCTCCACATATATACAGAAGATTCCCAACTCCAGCCTTTCTAATACAACTCCCCTCATAAAAAGATGGAGATATCCACCCAAATCCTGGCCCAATAACACTTCCTACCACACAACTCCACAATCTCAATCAATTCAACACTCATTCCCTTACTCAACCAACAAACTCTCTCTTCATAGGCCACCTCAACATATGTAGCATTAATAATAAAGTCACACAACTCCATGCTCTCTTAGACATCTACTCTTTCAACATTCTTTGTTTAACAGAAACCTGGTTAAAGCCTGTAACTAAAGACAATGAAATCACCCCACCCGGATATAATATATTTAGATCTGACCGTGTAACAAAGAAGGGCGAGGGAATTGCTATCCTATTTAAATCAGGTCTACAGATCACCACATACGACCTTAAACCACCCGTAGATTCTACTGCTGAAATTCTTATTTCCAAACTTCAAATCAGCACTTTCAAATCCATCTATATTATCTGTATCTATCTACCTCCTGGCAATAACAATGCCACCATAGAAGATATCCTCGGCTGGCTATCACAAAACCTGCCCCAAGAAATCATTATCCTAGGTGATTTTAACATAGATTGGAACTGCTGTTGCAGCAGCTACCTTACCACCCACATTAACCTATTTGGTTTCTCTCAAATCATTACCTCCCCTACCAGGACAAACAAGCCCAATAAGAAAGAAAGTACCTTGAATTGGATTCCTATAAATAACCATCCACACACATATGAATCTGGAACCCTCCCTGATGATATTAGTGACCACTCACTTACCTACATTATCAGGCATAAGACCAATGTCTCCATTTTAGCCACTTTCAAGTTTATTAGGTCCAAGCAAAACTTTAACTCTGATCTCTTTTAAAGTGAACTAAGAGCATGCAATTGGTCTCCCTTAAAACACCTCCCATTGGAGGAAGCTGTTAAATACTTTAATTCAAAATTCCTCACCATTCTAGATAACCATGCACCAAACTGCTCTATTAGAATCAAAACTAAATCTGCCCCATGGCTGTCAAAAGAAACCAAACAAAAAATCCACCTCAGAAATAAATACTGGGCCAAATGGCGTATGACAAAAACTCTGCTGACCATCAAAACTTTAGACAAGTGAGAAATGACACTAAGAAAGCTATACTGTCTGATAAAAGAAACTACTACTTACAGTTCCAGCAAACTAAACATAATAACCCACAAAAATTCTGGGCAAGTATTAACCAACTACTACACCCAGGTCAATCCATTACACCTAACCCACAAGGCACAGACCAGGAGAACCCAAAGCACACTGCCAATGCCTTTAATACCTTTTTCACTGAGGCCATTCAAACACTTGCCAGTCACCTGTCACCTAATAATTTCACTTTACCTATCTCTAACACAACTCCACCCCCTCCATTTCTCTTCCAACCTGTCCCTACAACATATATTCTTTCCCTTATCCAAAAACTTAAACCTTGCTCTCCTTCAGCAGATCAATTACCAGCTGAATATCTACAGAAATCAGCCAAATCCATTGCCTATCCCATTTCCATTCTGATTAACAGAACCATTAGTGAAGGACACATCCCAAGCATCTGGAAAGTCTCCCATATTATCCCCCTTCATAAAGGTGGAAACTCTACTGAATTCTCCAAATACCGTGCCATAGCCCTACTTTTACCTTTGGCAAAACTAATGGAAAAATGCATCCATAAGCAACTGCTAGACCACCTAATCCAAAATAACTTACTTTCCAGCTGTCAACATGGTTTCAGACCTTCCCACAGCACTACTACTGCCCTCCTTTCCTTTACTGACTGTATTAACAAAAAACAAAATGCCAATATGCTTTCCTCAGCACTATTTATCGATCTGTCCAAGACATTTGATATGGTTAATCACCAAATACTTATAAATATCCTCAAATCCCTCTCACTAGATACACTCACTATTAAATGGTTCCAATCCTATTTAGATAACAGACAACAGGTGGTACTTTGGCACAACACTCTAGCTACCCACCTGCCCATTAACATTGGCGTCCCTCAAGGGTCCATATTAGGTCCTGTTCTTTTCTCCATATTTATCAATGACCTTCATCTAGCAATCTCCCAAGCTACATTCATT
Organism: Protopterus annectens; assembly: GCF_019279795.1. Classification (NCBI taxonomy): domain Eukaryota; kingdom Metazoa; phylum Chordata; order Ceratodontiformes; family Protopteridae; genus Protopterus; species Protopterus annectens. The sequence continues at coordinate 195,600,992 of NC_056737.1, forward strand.
CAATACACATTTTATACACATTGACTTTACATAGTTGGTGTAACAATCGGCAAGGTGTTTTGGCCGGCCTGTTTTATCTTTATCTTGTGTTACATTCATTCAATATGCTGACGATTCTACACTTATATGCACAGCCACATCCACTTCTAAACTTCACTCCCTTACCCAAGAAGTATTTAATACAGTAGAACAATGGTTTACACAACATTGCCTTCTGTTGAACCCCAAAAAACTAAACTCCTCTTTTTCAATCCTACTCGTAAGACCATCCCAATAGATTTCTCAGTTACATCCACTAATGGTACTTCCATATCACCTGACCCAACTACCAAACTACTTGGTATTACCATAGACAACAATCTTAACTTTGACACCCATATCAACAATACTATAAAAACCATTAACAAAAAACTAGGCTCTCTCTACAGAGTCAAACCCTTCCTTTCACCAACAGTCAGAATAACTATTGCTTATACCCATCTAATCTCTACACTCCTCTATGCCTCACCCATATTTACTAATTTATCTAAAAATAACCTCACCAAACTGGAAATCTCCTACAATAACATTGCCAGGTTTGCTACTGGCAACCCATTCAGAATCTACCACTGCTATAATCTTAAGCAGCTTGGATGGCTAGAAATTCAGAATCTGCTTAAATTCCACCAACTAACCATTGCCCATAAGACTCTTTACCAACCTTCCAGCACTCCTATACTAACTACCCTCATCATTCCCTATAAGAATCTGAAATCCTTGCGCTCATCACACAAACTTCTTGTAAACACCTTTAAATCTAATAACAGGGCTGGAGACTCTCTTTTCAGTAATACTGTTGGAAAATCCTGGAACCTTCTCCCCAGTGAACTTTCCTCAGTTTCCTCCACGTCTCTTTTCAAAAACAGACTGAAACTTTTCCTAAGAACACACTGGCTATGCCCCTGTACTAAACCTGACTAATCATTTTTCTACTCATAACAGGCACTGCCTACCCACTACTTCCCTACAACTAGTTCTACTTTCCTTGCCACATTACCTTTTTCCTATTCCTTACCCTTCTTTTCATCCCCTAAGCTTACTCATAGTGTGACAACTCTTTATTTATATAATTACACAATATGCCTCTTTTATTTTAACTTTCTGTATTCTACCTGTAGTTTGCACTGTACCTGCCTACTGCACTGCAAAGTATTTCTGCCCTCTCTGTAATTTTTGCATTATACCTGCCTTTGGCACTGTGAAGTATTTCTGTCCTCTTTGATTTTTTCTGGGTTAACTTCTAATGTTCTTTGTAAATATAAATGTATTATTTCCTCTTATCACAGACCTTATCTCCCAGACTATAGTATATTATTAGACCTGTATTTTTAGTATTGTACCTGAATTTTGAAATGGGAGGTATTTAGACCTCTATGATAATTTCTGTATTAAGCTGTAACATAATTGTATGTAAAAATGTTTTTTGTTATTTTTTGCAAGGAGCTTATCTTTACTGAAAATGGACATGTATCCAGTTAGACTAGCCTGGTCAACAAATGTAAAATAAATAAATAAATAAATCTACTATAATAGCAAATGGATACCCAGAAAAAAATTGCTCTATGGAATGCTGGAAGATTTCACTGGCAGAATTTATCCCAAATGGCATTCTCAAAAATCTGTACCTGCCAAAAAGAGTACTAAAAGTAGATAGCAATGAAGATTTTCGGTTGAGTGAAATTTGTCAAAATGGACTCTTTGCATCTAAGACAGAAAAAATAGTGGCATTTGGCATGAGAGCAGCGACTTCTTTGACTGCACACATTGGATAATGAGGTCTTTTTAGTGCTTTGTTCAAATCTCGTGGATCAATACATATTCTGATCTCATCTGAGCTTTTTTTATAAGCTACAACCATGGAAGATACCCATTCAGTAGATTCGTCTACTGGACACATAGCATTGCACTCTGAACGTGTGTCAACTTTGAGCTGTAGGGGTCTTCCATTTATCTGAACAGTACAGAATACTTCATTCTTTGTCCATAAATTTGCTGCACTGACTGTTTCATTATGCACTGACATAAAACGTAGGGTTGCAGCTTTGTAACTGATCAACTTGTCTCTAGGAATGTTTTCTTTTAATAAAAGAATGTGCCTCTTTTGATTTACAAAATCTTTGAAAATAATTCCACTTTTTACATATGTGGCATTGCTGACCAAAAGCTAAGCACTTTTCTTTTCTAGACTCATGATTTCCACCACAATTACAACAGTTGATTATAAGGTTAGGTGAACATGTGCCCTCACTCTTATGCTTGTTTGCTGACTCAACCTTGTGCTTCACTGAGACTGTGTATTCTCTGGAATTTGCTAGAAATGTACGGGGTTTACCAATAACTGTTGCAGGTCTTACAGTTGCCATGTGCTTGGGTCTGTTTCTTTTAACCATGTGCTGCATACTATCAACATTAGCTTTAGAAGTAACTGGAAGCATGCATTTCTCATTTGTAAGCATATTTGTGTGCTTTTCTGTAAACTCATATATTTGACAAATCTCAATGGCCCTATTCAAAGTTAAATCACTGTCATGAAGTAAAATCTTTCTTACAGCATCATCTTTAATACCACACACAAGTCTGTCTTTTATCAACTCATCCCTTAAATCACCAAATCTGCACATTTTAGCTTTGTTTCTCAAGTCAGTTATATATGCTGCAAACGTTTCACCAGGCTTTTGATCCCTTGTGAAAAATAAGTGCCTTTCTATTATAATATTTGTTTGGGGGTTACACATTGCTCTAAATTTTAATTTTAAGCACTCGGGGTCTTCCCTTGACTCAGCCGGTACCACTATATGATGGGGGTCTACTTTATAAAAGCGAATGATCAAAAGATCGAACACTGTTATATCGATCCCTTAAAGTCGAAAACTAAAGAGCAAACAACCAGAACAGCGATTTCTTTCCCAGGGAAAGAAATCGCTGGGCTGGCTGTCCAGGTTGTGCCATTTCCTCCACTGTAGTGTGATCTTGAAGTTGGTATATTTACATAGGGAGGTGTGGGGGGCGAAGCCCCTCACTTAGAATTGTGTTTAGTGTGTTTTATTATTATTATTTTTTTTTTGGGAACAACAATTTCTTTCCCTGGGAAAGAAATCGCTGTTCTGGTTGTTCGCTCATTTTAGGGGTTGATATAACAGCGTTAGATCTTTTGATCATTCACTGTTATAATATAAACCCTATGATGGTTCCCCCTCTCCTGCAAATACAGCAGGTGCACACAGAAATGAATGGTCTCTTTCTATGGCTTCTGAACCAGCTAAATTAAGCAGAATAAATGCCTTAGTATGTACATCTTTATCAGAAAATGCAGCCTGTATGAAAATATCGTACTCTTGCTCAAGCACTCTCCATTTCTCTGCAATATTACTAGCAAAGACAAGAGGACCTGGTTTTCAAAATCTATCTGCCATGCCAAACAAAGTATGGACAAACACACTAAAAATATGGCCCTTGTAATTGTATACAAACAATTACACACAGCCAGTACTTAGAAATCTGTCTGCTATGCCAACACAGTATGCCCAAACACACTGAACATATGGCTCTTGTAATTGTATATGAACATGCACACACATTCAAATATTCAAATGCAAAATAAACTATTTGAAATACTGTACTTTGTGAAATATGCTTTGAAATGACTGTATTTTGTGAAATAATTGTACTGTAATACTAAACAAACATACGCACACTTCATACAATTTGGATATCTCAAATAGCTTTAATTAATGTGAAAAAGTAGTACATAGTGAAAAATGCAGTCATTTTTCTTATTTCATATATTTTATGCGATTTGGACTTTATTTCAAACATTTTCCATAGTTATTTGAATATTTTCATCAATATGTCACAGTTTTGGACATTTCGTTTAACTAGAAATTTGTTTAGAGCATTCTGAGTACTTTGTTTTATATTTTGTGAATAAGAAATCATTTTAAGTAAGCTTTGATACCTGAAATTCATTTCTGACCTGTTTTTATAGGTTCATAGGTGTTTACTAGCTAATGACCAAAAGGGCCTTTTTAAGCATAGCCATGCATCCCAAATCTCTGACAAGTTCTGATACCCTTGGTAAGTGTAAGCATGGGCCTGGGAGATTAACCATTTACAGGTTACCTGTTTGCATTAGAGACATAGGTGACAAAACAGGGATGAATTTCCAGTTTCCTATCCAATTGTCCAAGTTGCACTTGAATTGGATTAGAGAGGAACTCTGCTTCACATGGATGAGGAGCCTGTTCCATAGATGGGGTAATCTCTGGGATACATACCTATCTCTCCAGAAGGTCCTATTTATATTGCAGGCAAGTTGAAGTCTTTAGAATGGGTAATTCTGCTACTGTTTGTTTTTTGGATATGCAACAGGTCCATCATAGTGGGGTCTGACAATGCCCTGTATGCCAGGCATAGATCTCCCCTCAAAAGCCTGTATGAGTTATACATGCAGTAGATATGATCCATTCCTGTGTATTCCTCCAATATTAACTGAGTGCCTCTCTGTCCTGAATCTAGATCCCATTCTGACACCATGTCGCTCGTCTTGTTTCACAAGTAAAAATGAACAGGTGGGATAGTTCATTTATATGCTTTATTATGTAGAAACACATCAGGATGGATAGCAGCAACATAAAATATAAACAAACTGATTAACTGACAGACTACACAGACATGCATGCTTACATCTCAACAGCTTACTACAAAATAGCAGTCAGGCTCTCATGTGCTCAGTATTTATACACTTATGCAAGCCCCCACAAAGCTTCTTTAAGGTATACATAAACATTGATCTACACTAACAAATTATGATGTGTTCTAAACATGGATACCAAGATTCACCTCTCAGGCTTCACTACTGAGGTGAATTTCTTGGCATCCATGTCTCAAACACATGGTTTTGATCTCAGACCCAGTCATAACCCTCTATATTGTGGGTTGCTAGTCATCCTCCTCTGCATCAATTAAAGTCAGTACTATGGAAGAATTTATTAGGGTTAAGTGACCTTATGCATTTTTGATTTTAATTTTTGGAAATGGATGACATTTTTACACAGGATAGGTTATAAGATAGAAGACATTAATAAGGTTTTGGGAGAAGTGATAAGTGGGTACAAGCAAAAGAATATATATATTTTATGGACTGTAATATCATGATATTAAAAATTAAAATGAGGCAGTTCATTTTGTTACTAAATCTACAGATAGCCACTCCAGTGGCATGGAGGGCTAAAGCCCTGAACACGGCCTAACTGATCAAGGTTTGATTAGCTTTTCAGTTGACTGACAGATTGGCAGGGAGGAATGGGTGCCATTATCCTGGGGGGGTGGTGGACAGTCCTGTGGATATCTCTTTCAATGATCACTGATGGAGACTGGAGATGTTGCTGTTGGGAGGGATGGTTCAAAGGGGGAAAGGGTGGAGACTTGGCTGTACTGTCATGGAGGTGAACAATATTATGCACATCTCCCCTGCATATTTGGCCCTCTGACAAAAGCATGGGGCTGTAAGGGGGGTGGGGACTAGGGTAGGTCATAAAGAGTAAAAAAAACTCCAGTTAGAAGATGGTCAGCACAGACTGCTCTGGACACTCTTAAGATCCTCACTTGGCTGGCTTAAATTTGGACATTGAATAGGAGGTGATTGGAGTGGTAGTAGATGGAGCGAAGGACATCAGACACTCTGATGGTTGTCAGAGTGAAAGAAAGGGAGATAAATTTCTGAAACTGTCTTTGCTGTTTGTGGTATTGTTAAGAAGTGTTGGTCAGTGTTATTTTTGGATGAAAGACTCAGGGAAATATTGCCATCCGGTTCTATAATTTCTTATGGGGCAGTTATAAGACCAGCAAATAGATAAGTTTATAGTAAATTTGATATGCTTTACCAGCTGTTCAGTCTAACATCTCTTAATTGTTTATTACAACCAGGAACCTGTTCATGTGGACACTGTAAAATCTGCTTATTTGTTATAACACAGAATTTTTTTAAAAATTACCTCTGGTAATTTTGTGGTTAAAGGCCATTTTACATGACTGTCAAAGATGGGGGTTTATGTGATTGTATGTTCCTATATTTTATTTTGAAAAATCTAAAGGTTAGCATTATGGAACAAAATGCACATAACTATAACAGTTCTGTGGCTAATCATCTGTGAGAGTTTTGTGGTGGGAATGTTATAAATTTAATTTATCTGTAATAAGACAAATAACATAAAATGTGACACATACTATGAATTAAAGGAAGAAACTGTTAAAAAAATAAAAAAGTGAACATATCTGATAGTTTAAGACTATAACACTCTATGTGTTAAATTTAGAGGTACCACCGGGAGCTTTATTATGATTATTTAATTATTTAATTGATGATCAATGATTTGAGAAGAGTTTGGATATGGAATCTTATCTCTTAGAATAATTGTTAAACTTGAGGTGCTTAGACAATAAAGCCTTTTTACATATCCATTTGGTTGTTTCTTTCAACATTGTACTTTGTTGGATGTTTAGCTGACAGGAATTTCATGCTTCACTTGCATGAGTGCTGGTAGATGTAAATGTTTCCAGGTTGACATATGCTTTTCATAATATACAGCAATGCAATACATTTGTTTACAGCAGATCTGGACAATAAATCACAGGAGGAGTACTGCTAGTCATGAAAAAGAAGAAGCATTTGTGGGGTACTGCAATTAATAAAAATGTAATGTCAGGCATTTCTATTTGTCTGGTCATGCAGGTTCTACTAGGGATGGTCACATTAAACTATATATGGCAGTGATATATGTACCATCTTCCTCCTTGCTTAAGTTGCTTGATGAGAAAATTATCAATACATATCAGGAATACTCTGTATATGGCTATATCCTCCATGGAGACTTGAATTTAAATTGGGCTGAAAGAAAGTGGTGAAACATCATTTGGAAGTATATATATATATAAACCATCATAACCTAAAACAGATGGATAGGGAGTCAACAAGGTCAAACACACAAGTCTGTCTAATCTAATACTTACAGATATTTTTTTATAGGTCTCTGTCATCCATTGGTATTCTCTTCTTCTAGTTTTTTGTCTGTCCTGCTCCAAACTTCTCTGTAACCTTCTCTGTTACAAAGATTCATGATCTTTCAACTGCAGGCTGTGTAATAAGCCTTTTGTGATGCAAATCTATACCTTTAAGTGTGACATGGTCAAGTGGATTTTTAATGGAGGAGTCTGTCCATGCACCCTCCCATTTCTCTACACTGGAGATTCAACTACAAGCTACGTGCCTTCCACTCATGCACTATCGCTCTCTTACATGCTACCTTCAGTTGGTTCCTGAGCTGCTAATCAAACTTGGATCATCTGAGCATAGTCAGATTTCTATCCTTCTATGCCAATGGAGCTGAATTCCTCTGCATACAGAGATCTAAGAGGGTCATGGTGTTACTCAGTTCCCTTAGTGACTCTTTTGATCATTTAAACACCAGAAAGCTCTCCAATCTATACCAATGAAAAAATCCTTCCCTGAAAGGTTGACAGCAGCATTTCCTGTGGATCTGAAAACAGTAAATTGGGAGGAAGTTCTGCAAGTTAAAAACATGGACATGTAAAGGTTCCCATATGTTTCCCAGCTTGTTCCAGTTAATGTTAACAAGACATATTGGAAATCAATATCCGTAGATGACGTCCAGTATTAAGGGACAGTATAGAATGAGACAGGAATTAAACGGACTAGATGGAAAAAAATCTCATAATTCTGAGCACTACCAACATGTTTCTAATTTGCAGAAGGATAATCGAGACAGTCATGACTGTAACCAAATATAACCATCTCAGGTAGTATCAACTAGTCCTCATGGGGTCTGAATGGAGAGATGATAAGTCAGTAAGTAAAAGAGAGTCTTATTGCTGAAATTGAATTTATCCTCAAGTCTTGGTAAGTACCTTCGTGAGTTGGATCCTGTTTTTCACAAAAATCTCACCAAGACAGCGCTGATATATAGACTGTATTTATATACATGGACAGAAATAGGCTAAAAATTAAAAAAGAAGGCTGGGCGCACAAGACCTAGGATAAAAATGTGCCCAGTTCTGGTAAGGTGACAATGTAGAATCCTCAAAATATGGAAACATTCCTACAATGGAGTTGGGCAAGGCCCAGGGGGAGGATGGCCTCCCTCTTGTAGAAGGAAGAAGTAGTCCACAAAATTCACAAAAACAGATAGGCCAAAGAAGAGCCATAAGGACAATAAAGTGGATTATTAAGGATAAGAAATAAATTATGTATTGTTACTATTATGCAAAAAGCCCAGAATTTCTAGACACAAGATACACAAAATCATTAAGAGGGAAATTAGAGGAAAGAAAAATACACTCCACAGGAAAAACTGTCAGAAGTTTCAAATGAAAAGTTGTATTCATTAATAAAACAGATTTGTGAAAAACAGTATATAGATCAATAAACTTTGATCTGTTTGGAAAAAGAAGCATCTGAGGAAGTGTGAAAATATAGACAACAAAACCTAAAGATATTTGAAAAGTATAAAAAAGAAATATGGGCATGGGAAAGAAAGAGTGATTTGATATGTTGCAATATTTATGCAAAGAAGAAAGCCAAATTAATCAATTTAAAGAAGGCAGCCCCAAAGACATTCAAAGAAAATACAGGCAAAGGCATCCAGATATGGAACATTTCACAATAAAAAAATAATATTGCAAAGATGGAATGTAGAAAAGAAGATTAGTAAAGTAGAAGTAAAAAAATAGAATTTTGAGTTACGGAGTGACTGTGAAGTGGAAGATTTGCTGTAGAAGGTCTATCACAAGTTACACCACATCATGATGGAGTAAGTCCCCAAAGTAAGGAGAAGCAGGAAGATCAAGAGACATCTGAAGAAGAAATATGGTCATGGGAAAGAAAAAGAGATTTGATAATGTATAATATTTATGCAAAGGAGAAAGCAAAACTAACCAATACAAAAGAGCAGCACCAAAGATATTTGAAGAGAAATACAGGAAAAGGAACCTGGACATGGAAAACTTTACAATACAAAAATAAGAAGACAAAGGGGAAATGTAGAAAAGGACATTAGTAATGGAGAAGGTAAAGAAATAAAAATTCAGAAAGCACTACAACAGGATAGACCAATGGATATCTAAATTAAGGGGAAACGAATGGAACTGGAAGCAATTGGTCAGGCGCCATATGAAGACATTTTGGAGCCTTCCACAGGAAACCAGTATAAACAGTCACATGAAGCTAGACAGCAAGAAAAGGATCAAGAAACTGTGGAAACACTGATGCAGTCAATGTTGAGGAGTGATAGGCCAGTGAGTTCCCATATGACAGAGTAACAGATGGCACTGGATGAAATTGAAGAGAATGTGCCACAGGAAGATGGTATAGAACTTTCTATAGAATGCCTGCAGGAAATGGACAAGGGATGTGCCCTAAGTTTGGAAGAAAATGAGCTAAGAGAAGAATTGCTTGATTTAACAGACATAGATAGATAGATATATTAAGAGCAATGAAAGACATGGACTGCAGAAGTTCAATAAAACTCAAAAAGTCAGAAGTTCAATAAAACAAATGAACACAGTAATTAGGACTGTCTATAGAGATTCATGCAATATAACAGAAGTAAACAGGATATATTACTGTGCAGCTAAATTAATAACTGATAAAGTTCTACCACAAGATCACAGGGTAGTGAGGGAAAGGAAGGGGAGAAATTGAATAACATCATGGAAATATCAAATAGAGAAAACTATAAAGCAATTAAGACAAGAAGTGTCACTGTTAGAAGACTATAGAAGAGGGAATCGATCAACAAAAATACTAAGAAAGATAGACATGATAAAAGCAATGCACAGTATTAGAACAGATCAGGATCTGTCATGCACTATTGCAAATAAACTAAAAATTTCAGCACAGGCGGAAAAGCTTAGAAGATACAAAGATAAATATAAAGGGAAAGTACAAAATAAGAAATTTATTGATGACCCAAAAAGGTTTTATAGAGAACTAGGAAACGAGGTAAAAGGAATTAAAAGACTGACAAAAAAGAAGAAATAGATAACGTTTGAAGAAGTATCTATGAAGATCCTGTGGAACAAAAGAAAGATGTGAAATGGATAGAAGAAGTAAAAGAAAGAATAAGAAGTTTAAAGGTACAGGATATGAAATGGGATGAAGTAACAGCTTGAGAGACTGAAACAAAGTTAAGAAAAGCCTCTAATTGGAAAACCTCAGGCCCAGATGCAGTACCTCACTTTTGATTAAAAGTATTAACATCTTTGCAAGAAGATTTAGCCATAAGTAAGAACTATTTATATGGTCACCCCAAACAGACACCAACCTGGCTAACAACAGGAAAAACAATGCTCCTACTTAAGAGTGAACCTGCAAGCTACCCTCAAAATGATAGACCAATAACGTGCCCTCTGACAACATATAAACTATACAGGAATTGATGCTAAGAGAGTTTATAGTCATTTAGAAGAAATCTCAATTATGGCAGTAGAACAAAAAGGCAATAAAAAAGTAACATGGAACAAAGAATCATTTGTTGTTAAAGTCATAATGGAGAACTGTAAAAAGGGGAAGAATCTAAGTATGGCATGGCTCGACTACAAAAAAAGCATTTGATAGTATCTCACATTCACGGATAAAAGAGTGCTTAAAAATGCATAAGATACACCCTACACTGATCGACTACATTACAGTGACCATAAAACAGTGGCAGACTACTTTGCAATTAAGCCATGATAAAGGGGAAATTATTATCCCAGGGATAAAAATTCAAAGGGGGATATTCCAGGGTGACTCTTTGTCACCATTGCTATTCTGCTTGTCCTTAACCCATTAAGCTGTTTACTTAACAGCTTAGGCCATAGATATAATTTGGCACATAGAAAACAACAAAGTATAAAGACTTTTTACCTTCTCTTTGTTGATGACTTAAAACTGTATAGCTCATCAGACCCTTGGATCCCGGGAACTACCACCCCATCAGTCTGACGAGCCTGATCTGCAAGGCCATGGAATGTATTATAATGGAACTTATAAACAAAGACATTGGCAACCTTAAAACACTGGACCCCACCCAGTTTGGGTTCGTGAAGGGCCGATCTTGTCTCCTGAACCTTATTGACTTCTTCTAATCAGTCTCCAGAGCCGTGGATGAGGGTAAGGCAGTCTATACAGCCTATCTGGACCTCACCAAGGCCTTTGACACCATCCACCACTCTGTAATCATAGATAAACTTACTAAGCTGGGCATTAATCCCTACGTCACTCAATGGGTTGCCAACTGGCTTACTGACAGTACCCACACTGTAGAAGTAGCTGACTCCAAATTCAGCTCCAGACAAGTGACAAGTGGAGTACCTCAGTGTTCAGTCCTGGGACCTCTCTTGTTTGGCATCTACTTCTCTGAAGTACAGGCCAACACTAAGGGACTCTGGCTAACAAAGTTCACAGATGACTGCAAACTGGGAGCCATTATTAAATCCCCAAATGATGTGGATACTCTACAAAAGGGCCTTACAGAAACAGATGCTTGGTGCCAGAGCCATGGGCTGAACTCAATGCCAAGAAATGTATAGTTATCCCCTTTGGGAAAAAAACATGTACCCATGAATTATCACATAGGTGGCGGTACACTAAACACTGAAAGTGTGATAAGAGACTTAGGGACACAGGTGGACAGTGGTCCCACCTTCAATAACCACATCGCCACAACAGCCAGGAAATCCTTCTATGTGGCACACCTCATCACTAAGGGCTTTTCATCCAGAAAAAAAGAGGTCATTATTCCACTGTACTCATCCCTCATTAGACCCATTATAGAATATAATGCCCCATTTGGTATGTACCTCTCAAGACATCTGCAACAACTGGAAAGGCCACAGAAATACCTCACTAAAAGAATTACAGGCCTAAAGCAGATGCCCTATGCTGACCGCCTTAAAAAACTCCAGCTATACTCTATCGCATATCGTCTACTCCGAGGTGATCTCTGCTTTACATACAAGGCCATGTCAAACCCAGAGCTGTTCAACATGCTACACTTAAGGAAATCCCAATCCCTCAGAGCCATACACTCCAGGGATCTAAATCTTGTCATCACAATAAACAAAACATGCTGAAGGGATAGGTTCCTGACCCAGAGACTCCCCAGACTCTGGAATAGACTGCCCATAAATGTCAAGCAGAGCGCCTCTTTGGCCCTCTTCAAAAGGAACCTTGATGATTGGATGGGAGAAAGGAAATTCACCCCGGGGATCACGTCAGTCACCCTGCTAGACAGGGCTCCAGGGAAGTAGATAGTGTGGGAAGAAATAGCCAGGGAATTGTTATGGCTAGGCTTGTATAGGCCCTAGGGTCGATAGCCTAGTACAGGCCTATGAACATATGAACCTATGAGGAACTGAAAGCACAACTGCAGGTTGTCAAAACTTTTTCAGATGATATAGGAATGTCATTTGGTCTTGATAAATTTGCAAAAGCAACCATTAAAGCAGGAAAACTATAGCACCAGGAAAACATTAGTTAGGGACAAGAATGTGGTATAAAAGAACTTGAGCAAGAGGGGGCGTATAAATATTTGCAAATTGATGAAGGATCAGCAATAAGACATGAACAAATGTTAATGAAACTTAGTAAGGAATACTTTAGAAGACTTAAATTAATCTTGAAATCAGCGTTGACATTTAGGAACAAAATCCAAGCTATTAACCAGTTTGCTCTTCCTGTCCTAACTTACAGTTTTGGAGTGATTAACTGGCTCCAAAATGTGTTGGATAGATTAGATAGGAAAACAAGAATGATGTTTCACCCTCACCAAATGATTTATAAAAATCAGTGTATACCAAGATTATATATTCCCCATTCCGAAGGAGGAATGGGCCTCCTTGAAAATGATTACATAGATCTGCAATTGTGGGACTCCACACATATCTGCTGACCTCACAAGACCCAAACATAGTGAAAGTTTTGAAACATGAGGAGAATAAATCTAAGATGACTTCTCTGCTTAATCTAGCAGAAGCATATCGGTGTCAAGAAGGAATGTAAATCAGACCAGAAGTAGATAGAAATCAGGCAGCAACTGAATGTGCCAAAAAAACAAAATAAAGAATATAAGGTGAAGGACCAGCTCAGTAGGCAAGAAATGTGGAAAATGCATAAATATAGTTGCAAGTATAGAAAATGTCTGGAAGAACCTCATGATGATCAGGAACGAATGCAGGAATGGTTAAGGAGAAGCAAATTCAAACCAAGAGATGAAAGGTTAATATTGATTTCCCAAGACAGTGGACTGCATACACACTGGTTTGCAAAGTTCACTGAACATGTGGGAGAAACAGACAAATGTACATTTTGTAAAACCAAATTGGAAACAGTCGCACACCTTGTTGCTGGTTGTGATATATTAATGGCAGAATTACTGTATACTGACAGGGATAATAATGTGGCAAGACTGTTGCACTGGGGATTGTGCAAACATTATGGTACTGAAGTGGCTAAAAAACAGTGGAAACATGAGCCAAAAAGCATCATAGAAAATGATGAAGTTTATATCACATGGGATCCACCCATTACTAACAGTTCAAAAGATAGATACTAGAAAACCGGATATAGTGGTCCATAAAAAGAAGACAAAAGTAGCATTGATCATTGAAATCACCACACCCAGTGACTACAGTGTGCTGTGTACAGAAAGACACAAAGTCATAAAATATCAGGATTTGCAGGCAGAAATGAGAGGAATGTGGAAGAAAGATACCCAGACAGTTCCAATAGTAGTAGGAACAACAGGTCTTATAAAATAGAATCTACAATCATATTTAGATATGTTACCAATCCATGTAACCCCACACAAATTGCAGAAGGAGTTATTATTGGGCAAAAGAGCACTTCTGGCTGACATCAAAGGCTGAAAAATACTAATTTTATGAACTTTAATTGCACTTTGACTTAGGAGTGGGGTCCATTCCCGTCATGGTATTAGAAACCCAAAAGACTTGGAGAAATTAAAAAAGAGGCAGCAACCATAAGGTTTTCTGTAATATTGCTAAGTGGAAAACTGGGGAATATAGTTGTAAACAAGATTGGACTAGGATAATCAATCAGTTTGTGATTAATTTACCAAATTATTTAAATGTCTGCAGACATTAAAATCATTATCTCTTGTTGTATATCCCCTCACACTTTCACATACACTCAAATGAATGCAATAGTTGAAAGCAAAATGTGAATCTGTTTTAGAATATTAGCTGGATTTTGTTAATACACACCTTGAAAACATATATATTAATTACAACCCCCACTCAGACAGCTCTATCCTGTCTTTTCTAAAGCTAGCATGGTATATGTATAATTTCTCCTTGTCCACAGGAGTGGTCTCTTCTCATGTCAAACATGTTATTATATATCCACTGCCTAAAGCTGTTGTCAGCAAAATCAGGGCAAAATTCAGCCGCCTTCTGTACAAAATTGAATACCTATATCAGACATGAAATTCTTAGCTAAACTATTGAAAAATATATTATACAGGCAATGGTAAGAGGACAGAGACAGGGATTATCAAAAAATATTTCCAAAAGAAAATGGTTTCAGAAAGGGGGTTAATGAATTTATAGAAATGCATCAAATTGACGATGGTATCTACTTTAATTTATTAAATAAATATTTAATAAATAATCTAATAAATGTGCAATAATCAAAAACACAGCCTCTAAAACTGTAGCAATACTATGTAATAACTTAATGTTATGTATGTTGCATGTGCTTTATGTAATGTGTATGTGTGTAATTGTCATCTCAGTATTGAGCCTGATGCACACAATTTCGTTTGGGTTATCCTTGTGAAGTCTAAATGACAATAAAGTTCACTTTGACTTTGACTTTGATTTTATTTTAAGATGGGAGAATTTTGTGTTGATGGATTATGTTTTCCTTTTTAATAAAGGGTTTTTGAATCAGTCAATCATGTTAAGTTTTTATCCAAACTTGAATGGAATGTATGGGCATGGAGGAAAGTCTAAAAAAATGGTCCAAAAATTACCAAAAAGACAGGACCTTAACTGTTCTTTTGTGGAAAAGATTAGCTTATTGGCTTTCATCTTTATGGAAAAGGCCTTCAACAGTCCATATTATGTCCATTGTACATTTTTGCAATGATTTCATTCTGGCTCTTCACAATGTGATCATATGACATTGTCTTGTTCAAGTGCACCAAATCTAGCCTTGAGGTAGAAGGGGACCATTAAAAAATCTAATACATTTTTGTACTGGCTCAGCTCTCAGGGGGCTCATTCCCTTGAAAATAAAATGTGCTTTCCAACTTTGGTAGTGTCGCTGATTTCACTAATGACCACCGATTAAAAATTTACTGTACTCTATCTACCCTAGGCTTTGAAGAACATTTGGCAACTGTTAAGGAATTGCAGATAATGTATTCCAGACAAATTATCAGTCTAAATAGAAGACTCTCAAGTTCTTCAAACATTCACTTCCTGTTCAGTCAAGTCAATTACCTCTTGAGGAAATTGCAGTTCATGATGTCAATAGATTTAGAAAGGAAACAGCAAATCTAGAGGGACAGAAAAAATAGCAAAATACTGTATGTATATCTGTTTGAATGCAGTTTCATTCTCAAATGGACATAACAGTTTTATAGAAAAATATCTGTATGATCTGCACTGCTTTATGTACATATTGTACAATTCTGCTGCATGCTTTAGTGAAAAGAAGTTTGCATTTTGTACAACATTTTTTAAATAAACTCACTTGCTTTAGCTCATTACAGTTTCCCCATAGACATAAGATCCAACCTGTTAAAATCAGCATCAGAACTTAAGCCAGTGAAGAAGTTTCAAGACAACTTGTATTTGTTGTGAAACATTTGAGTGGGGACCCAGGCAGGGAGCATCTCACACTTCTCCTCAACCCATACAGCAATGCAGAACATGACTTAATGATTGACAAGCCCCATCTCATATGTAGGGTCTCAAGGCAGTTCTGAAGATAAGTTTATCAGGGTTACTGTTTGGATGTAGGTTGCATCATCTATTTCATGGAGCAACCTTATACCAGTACTCCATGGTCTACATTTTAACATGCTTGTACTTTGCTCCTAGAAACTTGAAAAATGTGATTAATTGCCTCCAGCATGAAGAATGTTGAATGCAGATTACACCATTGTTCTGGACACAGTCTCCCAATTTTCTTGCGAATTGCATAAATTGACAGATGTCCTACATTTTCATTTGTAGCTGTCAGTGCTATGGTATTTCTTCAGATAAGTTAGGTGTTTTCCAAAATCAGACAGTATAAGGGTACAAAGAGAAACACTGCAGACATAAAGCTCATAGTCTTAAGTCACAGGAATATATTTACTTTAGATCTTATGAAGTAAATTATATTTATCTATAATATATTCTTGTTCAGATGACCTTAAAGCCCTTAGTAGTAAATTAAAAAAATAACACATTGCATAACTTCAGCAGTTTTAGCATATAATAACAATGATAATTTATGCTGTAACTAAACTATACCATGTTATGCTATGCTACACTATACTACAGCAACAGCGAATGACTGGGTGTAGTATATTGAAAATTTACCCACTAGGTGTGGTTTATCCATGAGGGTGAAGCCCGAGTGATTAAACAAAGGCCGTGGGTAAATCATCAATATATCACACCCAGGAGTTGGTTATTGCTATTATACAATGACATTATTTAAGAAATTACTTACTTTTCTTTAATGCCTTTGTATAACAGTGCGGGGGTGTTTCTCCATGTTGCTTCAGCATCCTTCCGCTTTCTTGATGTACTGTGTATGCGTATGGGCCTTACATTCCCACATTCATGCAGTACATCAGTACTTTGGAAAGCAAGCAATGGAGAAAGGAAGATCTCCATTACTTTTTTTTTTTTTGAAAAAAAAAAAAAGCAAAGTTTGAAATCCAGGCAGTTTAGAGTTACGAGGGAGACAGGGCAGATATACAAGGCAAATCAAGTTTGTTTGTTTAGTTTTGCATAACATGCCTTATTTTCCTTTTATTTTCTTTGCCCTCCATATGTACCTCTCAACTTCTTAGCTCAAGAAAACTGGAAAGTCTTAGCATATATAAAAAGAATAAAGTCCGGGTGACTGAACTTTTTTCTGTTGGTTTATGCTCGATTTACAACGGGCATGCTGGTTGGACTGACCAATCAGCATGCACGTTTTTGAATGTTAATGAGCTATCATTCTATAATATGCTATACTATACAATAATATACTGTACTTCACTATCCATTGATGGAGAAAATAATAAATAAATAAAAATAAATAAATAAATATTTTGACCATCATCTTAAACTGTTTTTTTTTTCTCTTTGCAGCTTTTCCACTATGTAAAAAATACTCATTTTAGGAACAAAAATGGTGAGGAAGTATTTTTTGATGTGTATGGTAATCCTCCTGCTCTGTTCAGCATTGTAAACTGGCAAGTAACAAAAGAAAGCACTTTTTGGTACCCAGAGGTTGGCCGTTTTGAATCTGTTGCAGTTGGCAACCAAACTCTGACAGTGGATGTACCTGCTATATTATGGAATGAAGGTCATGGAAGGTTAGATCCCAAAGATGATATATTTAACTGTTCTAGTCTTCCTTTTTAAATATCTCATATGTTTAACATAATATAGATGTGTTTGATGTTTCACAAATGCATATCGATGCAAGAAGAGAGGGAATGTCTGAGAAATACACAAGGAAGCACTTTACCAGCAGTATGGCTACTAATGTTAACAGAAAAAAATCTTACCCAGGATAGCAGTTCACAAAGGCAGCCCAGATAATTTAAGTCTTTCATCTGAGAATTTTTTACTTTCTAAGAAACTTGTCATATCTACTACCTTTGCAAAATCAGTCATGCCCTGTAAATTTTATAACATTGTATCATTTTTATGCTAAAACATAATTTGCAGGGCTGCATATGAATTGTGCATAGTTAACCTTTATCTCCCTACCCCCAGGATGCAGTGCCTGTAAATTTCATCATGTTTTATATTTTTTGGCAATGAACCCTGCTCCCAGGGCTTAAGTGTTCTTCTTCTTTTTCCCAGTTAGGGGTCACCACAGCTGATCAACTGTCCACTTTTGATTGGCAGTGAAATTTTACAGTGTTAAGTTGCCAGCCTGGCACCCAACCTTCCACAGAAGGCACACACATGCACACACTTACACCTAGGGCCAATTTAGAGTGCCCAATCCACCTACAGCATGTATTTGGGATGTAGGAGGAAACCAGAGGAAACCCACATGACCACAGGGAGGACATGTAGACTCTGCACAGAAGGCACCCCAGCTGAGGATCGAACCAAAAAACCTCTTATCGTAAGACAGCAACACTAACTGCTGCACCACCGCGGCCGCCCAGGTCTTAAGTGTACTATATGTAAATAAATAATGTAAGCTGCCTATTGTGGAGTCAGTGCCCTTATAGACTCTCCAAACCCAGCTGAGTGGATGGTTGTCCCCAAGACCAACAACTAAAAAGAAAAGGAAAAGTCTGTTTGAAGTAATACACTGCTTTATTCCTGCAAATATTTTGCAGGTGGGCAGCTAATTGGGATAGAATGTACATGTTCTCAAAATCAAGTAATAGAAACACAAAGCAGTCCTTCAAAGCAGGAAAGTAAGCAAAGAAAAGTACCCTGCTATCAATACTTTAAATGTCTGCAAGAAAGTGTCTCCAAAATTAAGTTAATGAGTAAGGGATCTCGCAGAGAATCTTAACTGTAAGACCACCAGACTGTATACCAGTAATACTGCCAGCAATACTGTAAGGTATGCAAAATGCCCTTAAGTATCTGAGGCAGGTAAAGATGGAAATGAATAGATATCTGGTGGTAGAGGGTTGGGCACACTATGCTGTAATCATTTAGTATAGAGATTTTATGCTGTCCTTCCTCTAACAACAGGTGCCCCTCCACAGCAGTCTGACAGTTCACGCATTTCCCTTAATCATGCACACAGCACTGTAGTGATAAATCATGAGAAGTGGACTTTATAGATCAAACAAGTGCTTATATCTGTAGAACCACAAGTGTCAGTAAAGACTATAAATGTCAAACTGCTTAAACAAACTAAGTTTTCAGTGGTTATACTTATGGTTATACTTATTAGATTCTACTTTAGTAACTTGGTTTTATATGGCCTGTAAACAACTTACAATTCCTCAATAACCACCCAAGCTACACACATATAGTTCATAGGTTCATAGGATATCACTAGGCTAACAGCTTAAGAGCCCTTTCAAGCCTAGCCGATATAACCTGATTTTACCCAATATATAACCACTATGGGGAAAAGGGGTGGCATGGGTTTGTGCCTGTAGCTTGAGTATTTAACAGATTGTCCTGTCAGTAAGGGAAATAGGACCTTCCCTAGGTTTGAATTTGTGATTCCCCATCCATTGATCAGCAGCATTGTTTTAATTTCTTCATCCTGCTTAGAGCTTTCATGAGTCTAAGTAGTTTTGCATTTGCTACTTGACTGGTAAAATATTTAGAGAAATCTGCAAATAATGACAGGATATACAAGTAGTATAAAAAAAGTTTAAAATCTCTCAACTGTGCTGAACAGTGGTCACGTATGAATACAGTGCTGCTTTCCATAATGTAAGCTTTAATATGAAAACTTTTCAGTAGCTTGTGTGCAACTTGCTTTTGGAAGTTATTAGCACAAATTTAAACAGGCAATATCTGACAGCTAGAGGTGTTACTAGAATGATCCAGGAAAAACACATGTAAGTATCATTGGGAGTTAAAGTTATTTATGCACTTGCTGCTTCCTTCTTCAGTGACATTAACAGAAATGATATACTTGAAATTTTTAAATTTAATGGCCTCAAACAAACCATTACACTAAAAGTTATTAGTACAGGCCACGTTGATATTTCTGCTTACTTAACTGTGGAGACAGGAGAGGTGTAATTTAAAAAAAAACGTATCTTAAACCTTGGACTTTCTAAGCATTCAGTACTTTTTGAGGGTCACTCTAAGCCTATGTGTATCAGAAAATGGTATATGAGAGTAGTACACTCTCCTGTCTACCAAATGGACACATGTATATGCATCCAACATCAATAACATGAAACACTTTAGTTTTTCTATTATTTTTTCTGTGTTAAGAATGTGTACAGACATTGGCTATCTTTTTTGGGAGGAGGCTATGTATGAAAGGAAATAAAAATTATGTGACTTTTAAAGAAACATTGTTATGACTCATTAGGTTAGGAGTCAGTGTGTGCATCTGAAAGCAGCAATTTATCATGGACATCATATTTATGTGATTTGTTCACAGTCAAATGTCACCTACCTTTCAGAAAGGACACATTCCGTTAGGGCAGTAAATGTGCAAAAACAGTTAATGGCAGTGCTTGCTGTATTTTAGAAACACCCAAAGACACAACTCATATTTTGGAAGTGCGGGTGTTACTGTACTAATTTCACAGTAACAACTGCTGTGCAATGTTATATGGTTGATTACATTTATCCTCATATGGTTATCATGGGCATTGGAATTTGATATCTCTGTGTTTGTGTAATTGTTTTCTTTAATGAAGAATCTCCATCAGTAATGCCATTTTATGTAACTAAACTAGGAAGAAGTAACAATGTATAACTGACTATGCATATTTATGCTAATTAACTGTCTCTGATTTTAAGGTCTTTTGTTTCCAATTGTCACATCTGGAGATCGAGAGGTATGCTTAAAATAAATAAATCAATCAATAACAAAAAAAAAAAAAGTTTAATAATGTAGATATATATGTAAGAGAGGGTTGTGTGAGGCTCAGATTCTATAGCTCCTTATTATATATTATCAGTTTGGAATGCATATACTTGTATTTCTTTCTTTTCATCTATTCAAAATAGTAAACACAGTACAACAAGAATAGGTAATATATATTTACAATAATACAATTGTTATGTCGAGGTTAATACAAGAAGAGATAAAACAACTTGACAATAATATTTACACTATATACATCGATTCTTTCAGTATTTAGGAAGAAAAAAAGGTGTTATAAATCAGTATGTGTTGTTGTGGGTCGAAATTTAAATTAGGGAAGTGATCGTAGTTAAGTCTGGTTATTTGTGGTAAGTTAAGCAAGGATAATATTAAAGACTTGTTCCCATAATTTCCTGATCATATTGTTTTTATTCTCCTTATCAATTAATATTTTTTGGGCTAATAGGTGTTTAGTCGCCATTATTCTAAAACTCTCCCAAGAGATGTTAATTGTGTTAAGCTAATTGGTTGCTATATAGAGTTTCATTAAAAGGAAAATGTTGACCATTGTAACTGCTTGTGCTTTAGGAATGTTGTTTGGTAAGATATGTAACAGAGTAAATTCCCAGGTGAGGGTAGAAGTCTGATAGCCCATTTTTTTGTAGTTGAAGTTTAAGGGAGTTCCAGAGTTTAAATACACACTTACAGCTCCAGAATAGATGTAGTATATCAGCTGTTTGGTCTTTGCAGTGCGGACAGAAGCATAGACTTGTATTTCTAATATTCACCAATTTATTTCACTGATAAACAGCTCTGCAGGCCTCAAAGACTGTCAGTAGCAATATAAAATCTACATGTGATAGGAAATGCAGTCAAATCACCAATGACTTTAAAGTGACAAGAAAAACTAAATATGTGTAGTTTATACATTAGGGAATCAGCAAGACAAGGCTGTCTTAAGCCAAATCATGTGTATTGCTGGAAAATTTTAGGCCAAGTAGTGACCTGAAAAAGTAAGAATCAGATATATTTTTCTGTTATAAGAGTTTTCTTCAAAGTAAGATCATGCCATATGCAGCTAAGTGATACATGCCATCCTGTCACACACAAGGGCAAACTGACTTCTTTCATCTTATGATTTTTGTATAGCCTGAATGGTCTATATGTTATAACTGGCATTTGTAGAAATCACATGAACTACACCTTGTCTTGCTAAGTTGCCCCGTAGAGGGTAGCCACCCAGTAAGTGCATATATATGCAAGCTGAGAACCCCGAGGAACTAGTCAATGAGGAATGCACTGAACAACAAAGTTACTGGAAAATCTGAAGAATGTCTTACACCAATGGTATAAGAAAGAGCAGAGAACACTTCTTTCTTTTCAAGTATGGTATTCTTTCCTGCTACTGTGCTGTTATCATGGTTTCAGACAGATAAAATACTGAGGAACAGCTGGTCTGATGATAATTTTATTTCAAATGTTTCACTAGGAAAGAAATTTTAAATGATTGCAATTCACATTCAGTGTACATTATACAACTTTGAGTATGTGTGTACATATCTTATAATTAATATAACTTTTAATTTAGATTCCTCACTCATTATGTACTGAAAGTTGTTCCATCGGCTACAGGAAAGCACCTCAAGCAGGCCAGCCAATCTGCTGTTTCAGCTGCATCATGTGTTTTCAAGGAGAAATTTCCAACAAAACTGGTGAGAAAAACATTACATAAAACATTGTATACTAACAAAGATACAGCTTGGTGGTGTTCTGAAGGAATCTTTCACTTTCCCTGCTATTTTGCAGTGTCTTTAGCATTTCAGAAATGTAATAAGGAAAATAAAATGTGATTCCACTGGATGTGAAATTCCCTTCAATAGAATTCAATGAATGTGGCCTTGGAAGGCCATAATTAAAAAATAAATTGCAAAATATGTCAGTCCAACAGAAAATTAATGCCAAGAATTCTGAGCTGGACTGTTGTAAAAGGACACAGAGACAGAATACTCAGGTTTACAAACTTTGTAGAACTGCAGGTAGTAATTAATCCTCAGACTGCTGACTGCCAGATACATTGATTATTAATAGATATCTGTGGTTTCATATGTGGTGTTTTACTGGGTGATTGGGAGAGGGCATGGATTTTCCAGAAGACCTATCTTGTAAAATGGTTGTGGATATTTGTTTTCATTAATATTTATGAGACTAAAGTGTTTATGGGATGCATGTATGCCATACTTAGTGTTACTGAGACAGCCTTTTAGTGCATATCTGTTTTAGGTTATATTTACAGGGGACTGTGTTTTAAGTACTTATGGGAAGCCTGTATGCTACATTCATTGTGGCACTGAAACAGCTTCATAATGAATATCTAATTTAGTTTATATTTGTAAGTGAATGTGCTTTAAGTATTTATGGGATTCCTGTGTATCACATTCAGTGAGACTGAGACAGCCTCATATGTCAATGGGATTTAATGCTACACTAATCTTCATGGCACCATAACTTGCTACTATGAGTGACACCATGAAATATGCTCAGGATAATTCTCTTCTCCAACAATGACAATTTCTAGTATTTAGAAATAGTAAAATATTTAGATAACTTTCTAGCGATATCATTTATATTTTTCTTTATTATTAATGACTAACAGCAGATCCATTTTTTTATTTTCAAAAACATAATTTGTTCGTAACGCATTAGTCCTGAACATTGTGATAAATAAATCTATGATTGAGTTAATTTATCATTTTCTACTTAATTTATAGATATATGATAACACAAAAACTAGAATTATTTGAAATATGTGTAAACTGCATTTAATCTCAGTGTCATTCAATAATAATTATGATAATGATAACAATGATAATAAAATAAACATCTAATCCTGTAATTTTTTTCTGCTTGACTGATTCTATTCAAATTCATTGACAAAATAATATAGGCAGGTTTGTTAGACAAAAATAAATAAATAAATAAATAAATACATACATAAATAAATACATACATACATAAATAAACAAACAATAAATCAATAAATAAATAACTCAGTTATGGTACAAATATCTTACAACGTTTTACAGCAAGAATTCTGGATAAAGCCAAAAACAATGCGGGGCAGATTTTAAATTTTGCTATTATAAACTTGAAAGATGCTGCAATCACATTTTTACATTAGCATGCATTTTCTGAAAGATGCAACATATGAAATTCTAATGCCTTTCATTATTTAGTGACTTCAGTGTTCAGTGATTTGACAGAAAGGCACACCCCCCATTATTCACCCAATAAAATACTTGTAAAACAACTACCAATACATTGTGCACTACCTGGTGGTTTATGATTGTTTTTATTGTGCACAATTCTCAAACTTTATTGAATACATTTTATGATACAGGGTTTGTGGTTTTTCCACTTTTCTTGATCTATGATGGGATAGATTTCATGGGGATGTGTTTTAGAACAGTTTATATTCACTCTTAATACTATATATGTTATTCAGTGGTTCCAAGGATGTCATCATTGACAAAAGTGCTAAACAGTGATTTTACGTTTGTGCCATAAAGGTTCGTAAGTGACCTTTGGGCTACATGGTCATTTTATATTATTCATTGCTAGGAAAAAGAAAACAACTGACATTTTTTTGTTGACCAAGACAGATTTATAGTTAGGTCAACAAAAGTCATTTATTTATTTATTTATTGATTTATGTTTATTAATCACATACATGTCTTGATCCATATGGACCCTTTTTGGCAACAAACTGAATATACTGCAAGATACAGCCAATAGATTTATTTATTTAACATTTTTTTTTAATAAATCCAGCTAAAGCAAGAATGTAATTTATGAACAAGAAATATCATCTGGAGCAATCAAAACACATAAGCCTACACCCTAAATCAATTCCTTATTTAGTGAAAAGCAAAACAGCTACAGTTTAACAACTATCAACTAATATGCTATAAATTATTCAAAATACTAAATAAAAGGGAATACAACATTTGCCTTAATAAAACATATTCACAGTAAAGATATTAAAATAGATAAACCAGACAAAAAATAAAATATATCATTAACAAAAACAGAAAAAAGTGAAAAGGATATAAAGAAGTATTGGAATCAATGTGTTTCAGCTCATGTTTTCACTAATAAAATAAAGTCATTTCTAGTTAAGGGCAATTTTTTGGGGAGAATTTGGATGATGCGTAATAAATAGAATATGAATTTATATATAACATTTAACAAAACTGAGCCTTTATAAAAACTGGGACTTCTTCTTTCAGCTTTTCCTGGTTAGGTGTCACCACAGCAGATCATATGTCTGCTCATGATTGGCAATGGAGTTTTACAGTGTCGAGTTGCCAGCCCAGCACTCAAGCTTCCACAGAAGGCACACACATGCACACACTCACACCTAGGGCCAATTTAGAGTGTCCAATCCACCTACTGCATGTCTTTGAGAGGAAACCGGAGCACCCGGAGGAAACTCGCGTGACCACATGGAGGACATGCAGACTCCGCACAGAAGGCACCCTAGCTGAGAATTGAACCGGAGAACCTCTTGCTGTGAGGTGGCAATGCTAACCGTTGCACCATCGTGGCCGCCCTTTATAAAAACTGGGACAATTAGATATTTTCCAGCTGCTTGAAATAACAGTTCTAGCTGTAGTAAGAATAGGACATAATAACAATCCGCAGGATTCAATAAAATCTGTGCAGGCTCCGTGAAGACCCTACACATAATGTACCTGAGTACACAGCCATGGTTCCTCCTCAGCAGCATGCCATATATATTAATTATAGCTCTCTGCTGAGGGAGAGCACAGTAACACCGATTATGAATCCATGTAAGCAACACTGTACTTGTGGACTGTCCAGAACACTTCTGGACAGTTGGTAAGCACAGCACAATACCTTTTGGTCTGTTAACCTGGACCAAAAGGTGAACAGCAGGTATTACTTCATGAAACTGCAATTTAGATTTTTTTTTTGTTTATGTTTATGTGCTTGTTTGCATGGTGTGGCACATTGCTCAGCTATGCTTAGCATTGTCCACATATACAGTAGACATCTGCTAGACAGCTAAAAATAGAAATCTGATGTATTCACTTTTAATTAATGTTTATTTTTCTATGTGCTTGCTTGTGCAGTGTCGTGCATTGCTTAACTATGCTGCACTGATATATACAGCAGACATCTGCTAGACATCTAAAAATAGAAACCAGATGTATTCAGTTCTTGTAGTTCTGCTGTGTTTAGCAATATGCAAACCCGCACATCGAAGCTGCACTATGCTTACAGGCACCTGTGTAGTATATGTGAAGATATACAAGCTCACTTTACTACCCCAGTGGCTAGATAGGTTGAGTCATGACCTACAGTGTAGTAGGTCTCAGGTTTGAGTCCTGAGCTGTGAAAATCCATCAGGTGATCAAAACATCAGTTTAGTTTAAAATTAAAAAATTGTTACATTCAGAAAAGCTGTGTGATGTTAAGCAGCGCTTAAATATGGTCAATGGTCTTTTCCCATTTGTGCATTGCTAAGCTGCACTTACACATGGCTGTGCATGATGGTAAGTGGCACGGTGCTTTTTTTGAAAGTTACAGCACAAAGTGCAAGGGCGGGAATGCAGCCTATCTGAAGGCCAATAGGCAGGAATTTCACATCATTCATTGGAGTCTTAGCTTTGTTGTGGATATGCTTGGTGCTGTTGGTGAAGGAGGGTGTTTTTGTGTGCAGATGTGGGGAGGGCAGTAGTCCAGAGTTTTTGTTGGACTATTGGTTAAGAATTATGAACCCAGGCTGCTGCAGGGCAATTACCAGGGCTCAAAGTGTAAGTCTGTGGCCTGGGATCAGTTGGTCAGGGAACTTACCAGTGGTATCCCCCTCACTGGTGAGCAGTGTCATCCCCACTATGATGACCTGAAGCATAGGAAGAGGGGAGCCTTGGACACCAGGGTTCAAGAGGCTAGGGAACATATATGTAAGTATGTTTGCCAGTAATTTAGGAATATATAAGCTGAATCTGTGCAAAACTGGTATGCATAATAGTTTGCTACTCTTCCCAGAGCTGCGGAAGAGAGGGTTTGAAATGTCCAGTCACATGCAGGGTGCCTGGCCAGGATGAGACAATTGTGTGGTAAGTATGAAAAACTCAAAGTAATATCTTAATGCATAACGTAATTATACAATATACTAATTACAGAGTTTGCAGTCTTAACAGTCAGGTATGACATACCTGGGAGATCTTACATCTTTGTTAATGTGTCACTGCCTACCTGAAATGGTAAAGCAAGTTAAAGCAAGTAAGCAAGCAGTAATGTGTAGCATAGCTTCCAAACATCAGTTAATGTTGGGGTATACCCAGATTAAGAGTCACTATTCTTGTCTGGTCATTGTCTGAAATGTGCTGTAGGTTGCAATCAATAAATGAACAGGGTATATGGGTTAGTTAACAGAAGTCCTACACAGCTATCCATGGTCTACATGCCAGAGTTGAAGCAACATTAATCAATATATTTTAAAGGGTGATGGTGTTTTGATAAGTTGTTGTTGTCTTTCGGCTTTTCCCAGTTAGGGGTCGCCACAGCAGAACTCCGGTCCGCTAATGATTGGCAGTAGATTTTCACAAATGCCGAGGTGCCAGCTCGACGTCCAACCTTCAACAAAGGCACGCCCATTTGCGGATGTCTTTCTGTTTTAAAATAAAGTGTTCACTATTCTTGTATTCACTGTATTCACTGCATGTGTGTTCTAATGTGACAGTAGGGATGTGTTACATGCAACTCAATAAAGAATGCAGCAAAAAATGTCAGAAATAAATGTAGTACAATCCCCAGAGCAAGGTTCAAGCCTGTATTCTGCTCATTTTGTCTGAGATAATGCTGTATATTCCACTCAGTCAATGAACATGGTATATGGGTAAGTTAAATGAAGTCCTGGACAGCTATCAATGTGTCTAAATGCTAGACTTTAAGAAACATTATCAATAAAGTAAAACAAGATTGTGCTTTGATATTTAATCTTTTCAAATAAGTGTTCATTATTCCTGTATTCACTTCATGTGTGCTCTAATTCAACACCAGCCAACTGTTGCATGTTAACTAATTAATGCAGCAACAAATTTCACAAATAAATGTATTGTAATACCCAGATTAAATGTCAAGCTTCAGTTCTGATAATTTTACCCAAAATATGCTGTAGATAGCACTCAGTAAATGAACGGGTTATACAGTTAGATTAACAGACATCTTACACAGCCATGCATGTGTATAACTGCCAGATTTCATGTGACATCAAGCATTACAGTGTAAAGGGAGATGGTACTTTGATAACTAATGTTTTCAAATAAAGTGCTCATAATTTATGCGGTCACTGAATTTGTTATCCAGTCTGATAACGCACATATCTATTCATGTGTGTAAATGAACAATTTCACAAAAAAGGTTGCAATAGAAGTCTTAAAGGAGATGGTGTTTTGAGAATTCATTCTATTCAAATAAAATGCACATTATTCCTGTAGTCAGTACTTGTGGGTTCTAATCCAATGGCAACCAACTGAGAAATGGCCAGCTGTCTAGTGTAATTAGTGTACATGAACATACCTCTCAACTGTCATGGTTTTTGCAGAATGTAATCACTACTACCCATATATCTGGTCCTTGATTAGCAGATACATGACATAACTTGGAATACAATTTATCAGCAAATCCGTTATCAAAACACCTTGCTACTAATGCATGAGCACACTATGTAAAAATGTTCCCTGTAGTTGTGCTTTTGTACCTCTGTTTGGTAGGGCTTGGCCTATAATGTCCCATGCTAAAAAATTGAGAGCTATGTATGTCCAACATCATCTATACAATATTTGCAGTCACTGTACTCACAACTGAAATCTTAGGTATGTAGAAGTATGTATTAGTAGTCTGTGTAGTAATATTACCTTCAAAGTTATTAATGTTTTTTTCCTCTCTCAGTCCAGCCCTTCTATTCTTTAATTTACTAATTCTATTTATTATTATGTTTGATATTAATATATTATTTGTAACAACCTTTTATATTGGCCTTATGTGTAATTTCATATTGCGTGTATGTTAATATACTTTCATTTACGTTATTTATTTGTGTTCCTTATTATATTCCTTTATATTTGTTTCGATTAATCATTATCTTCTAATATGTTAATACTAACATTTGTTTGGTTATGTTTATTTTTACCTTATGTTTATATTTAATTTACTACAGTGCAACAAGGTAGGCCAGTTCCACCTACCTTGGCTCCCCCCTCCGTGGCACAGGAGCCCAGCACATCTGGGCCACAACCTGGTGGTGCCCCCTCTGCTGCCCTGCACTACCTGGGCCATCAGGTAGTTCTGTCCCACAGGCTGGGATTGGTGCCCCCTCTGGGAGTGGAAGTGTGTGGGGGGGGGTGAATATGTTACCTGTGAGGAACTGTCAGGCATGGTGCGTGGGCTGCTGTGCTGGACTCTTGGTGAATGCCTATGCCAGATGGAGAGCATGCTGTCCATCCTGGTGGGGCAACCTCACCCCATGAGATGACGTCAACCACTGCTTCCACAGGAGCAGTCAAGGTACATGGGTGAGGACTTGAATCACACTGCTAATGTGTCTGATGTCCATGGGACTTGAATTCCATAACACCATCCCCAACCAAGGTGTTCACCTCCCCTCTTGTGTCACACACCAACCCTATTTGCTGTCTTGTCTGTCTGCAAAAGATTCCTTACCTTCCTAACTACTTCCAACACAAGTACCTATATATCTTCCCCAACATTCCACTCTCACTCCAATACATAGCTCTCCATTTCACACACGTGTCCACTGGACACACTTAATTTTGTCCAACTGGCTTGACAATGCACTTATGTTGTCTTCACCCTTCTCTCTGGAGGCAACAGTCCAAATTCAGCTAAAAAATCTGTTAAAGTGCATAGTTGTTGCTGTACAAGAAATGGATAGCTATGGTTCCTGCGCATACCTACCTGCCTTTCACTATGTTTTTCCCCCTGCTTGCATCCTATTTCACCCCTGTCCTAACTCTCCATTTTTCATTTCTTTAAACATTTTTTGCACAGTGCTGCATGACACGCAGCATCACTAAGCTCTGCTAAATGTACACCTGCACCATATTTTAAACCCAGAACCATCACACCTGCAGACCAGTGCATCAACCTGCCAAGACACACAGCTGTCAATTAGCATAGCTGGTTTAAGCAAATCATACCAATTGCCAAGTTGCCATCATTAAGTGTATTTAAGCAAGGCTGAGCATTGTGCCTCCTCATGCAAATGTGCTTAATGAGTAATGGAAAAAATGGGAGTGTAACTTGGGGTCTGGTACAGGAATACATCACTAGAAAGGCATACACAGAATGATGGATGCATGGGAGGTCTCTAAAAGCAGGTACCTGTGCACTTCTATCTGTAACATTTAAAAATACACCTGCTAAAACATGAATGGAAAAAATAGGTGTTTAACTGGGACTCTGGTGGTAGAGAAATGCATCCCTATAAAGCCATGTACGTAATAATGGATGTAAATGAGGTATGTAACAGCTTGTATGTGTGCAATTATATGTTGAAAAATAGACCTTCAATAACAGTGACTCAGTAGCTCAGTCTGTTAAATGGCTTGAAAACCTAAGTTTTGGGTAACCATGGTCCTGGGTTCAAATCTAGTGGTGTGTAGCATTTAAATGCATGCATGTGTAAATCACCATTGTGAATTCTGGAATGAATGGCTGAGTCATTGGTTCATAGATTAGTACTAGGCTAACAGCCCTTGTGGGCCATTTTAAGCCTAGCCAATTATCCCTTGGAGACTCAAACCCTGCAGCTTGTGCTTGTAAGGCAAACACCACCACCACACCCCACCCTCCCAACCCAGAAGAAGGGAAACACAGGCTCTGATGAGATTTGAACTCATGACCCCTGGTTTACTAGATCAGTGCTCTAACCCCTGAGCTACAGAGCCACTCATCAACTGTTTATCCACCCAATGCATTTTAGATGGAATGTCTCCTGTTCAATGATGGAAGTCAAAGGCCTGTAGATAGGAACACAGTTGACATATTCCTATTGCAACACTAGAAATTGTATAAAGTGTCAGGTCATGAATTGCTATGCATTCACAGAGGATTTTAAGCTATGCAATACAAAGGAGGCCCAGTAATATCAGACTGCAGCACACAGTCATTTGCTACTAATATTACCATTAAGCACAGCTGCACAACTAACATACACATATGGGGGTCATGCTAGGAACAAGGGTTACCAGCACACATTTTCCAGATGACTACCATAACATAACACATGGGCTGGCAGTTGTCAAAATTATTGACATAATGGTAAATGTACACCTACTTTGTTCAAGGACACAACAAACATGTTGCCTTTTACTCTGTTAATGATACCTTTGGCTAACATACTTACCTTAAAGACATACCTCAATATCCTGTGGGATGGGTTCCCTCATTCAGGCTCTGGCTGTACGCCAGGGTTGCCACTGCTCACACCTTTACTCATAAGTGTTGTTATTCTTCACATTCTGCAGCCTCTCTCACTATGCTTTTTGCCTGCAAGAGCAGCATCAGCTGCTTCCTGTAGCATACACATGTGTATGTAATAAGTATCTACTACAAACATCCTCTCTGTGCTGACATAGTATTCTGCCCAGCATTTCCACCCCATCATATGAGAAAGGGTATGGATTCCACATTGAGGCCTTATACTTCCTTCAATAGTTGTATGGGATTGCCTGATTACACTGCAAACCAGCTGTGTATTCTTCAGTTAGTATTACTCAACCACAAATTGGTTCAAAGGCAATCACCTGCTAATGAGAGCCATCTTAAAAAGGCAAACTCCTAGCCAGGGAAACCAGTGTATATGAGAGTTGGCTTCTTTGGTGAACTCGTTGTCACAACATGTATATATATATATATATATATATATATATATATATATATATATATATATGCATGTATCTTTCAAAAGAGGAGTATAGTACTCCATCAGGTATGTAAGCATTTTTTTTTCAACATGATGCATATTTTTTAATAATATTTAGGGACAATAGGGATTACATCAGCAAGCCTTTCTTAGAACTGTACCGGTGACATGCCATTGATCTGCAGCTGTATAACACCTGCAGATGATGTAGACTACATCAAGGGTTTGATGCTGTCTTTTAACTAGGGACACAGGTCTCCTGGACACTGCCTTTGTTGGCAGTTATAATACCACACAGCTATGTTTTGGCATTAAACTATAGACATATGTTATGGGGGGCTTTCCTACTATAGACCACACTACAAGTGGACTCCTGTGTTAGGCGTGTGATCATATGTGAGTATCTGTCATGGCACAAGCAGGTGTAGGTCACTATTGCCACTATCCTAGTTGCCTCTGCATCCTTTGCAAGATTGCCACACTGTTGCATATGAGATGTGTTTTCAAGCATGGAATAGTGATAGCATTCCTTAATTGCTGTATCTGTACATACTATAAACCTGTGTATGTGATCCTGACATATGTTCTCATTATTTTGTATTTCAGGTGATAACATGCATGCCAGATGTCGCCCATCTTTCACTAAGATGGAAAATGACCTCATAAGTCAGACATTACAACACTACAAAGTCCTGCTGCCTAGAGGGAGGGCAAATAGGCAAGCATGACAAGCCTTGTGGGATGAACTGATCCATAACATAGATGCTGTGGGGCATCAGAATCTCACATATGAGGAGGTATGACACCATGCCACAGACATGATCCACTCGGCATGCAGAAGGGCAGTGGATGTGGCCAGGGATAGTCAGGTCACTGTTGGTGGGCCTGCAATGGAACAACCTCTGACAGCCACTGAGGAATTCCTGGCTAACCTTGCAACATAGGACAACTCCCGGGTTTCCATCACACCATATATCATGGATGTATGTGCCACCATTTCCAACCAAGAGGAGTGTCCAGGTATGTTTAGTTGAATTAGCATCAGAATACTGTAGCATTTAGCATGTCAGGCTGTACATAGTTTTACATGGGTGTCAAGTGTTTTATGGGGTGGGGGGCAGTAGGTTACCTGCAGTTTTAAGCTCATGTAGAGTTTGTGACCCACATACTTGTTACTGTAGCAGCTACTGTAATTGGGGAATATTTGAACATACTACCAGTGTTCTACTGTAACATGTGGTGCTGTTTACATTACCTCTCCCGCAATTGTTTTTCAGGATCATCAGGAATAGGAAGAGACTGTGCCCCTGCTGCTGGTAAGCACAAAACATTTTTGTCACAGGTGTAGATTTACTTCAAGGTATTAGCTAAAGTGTCATCCTAGACCTGCTGGCTGGACACATGTACTGTCTGCATGATTGAAAAATGTGGAGCTATGTTCTGACTGTACACACTTTGGTCATACTTAGGCCTTTTAGGTGTGACCACAGTGAATGATTTCACAGTATTGACAGGACTTATCAAATGGCCATACCTGTAAGCTGTGCAGAGTTCTGCAGAATGTCAGCAGTGTACATAATTTATGTGTTGCTCATGAGAGTCCGGTTTAAAGAGCTGTTATTTTGAAATATTTACAAATGTGGGTTAGAATTTAAATTAATGACCTCGGGTCCTACTATCTCAGATTGTGGGTTGTACAAGTCTGTAATAATGGCAGCAGTGTATGCAGCTAAACATATATTGAAACATAGTACTGCAGAGCATAGTAGTGCAGGTATTAAGGTGATGCTTTCCTCTTTATATCACAGGTGACCTGGGACATTGGTCGTTATCCCCACCACAACCTGAATTCAGTGTCTCTTCAGACTCTGAAGATGATGATGGTCAAAGTGAAGCACAGCTGGGGTTTGCAGGGGCTGAAACTGTCACAGAGGTTTACAGCCCTCATCCACCCTCATTATCACCATACACAGTCGGTATGCCTATGCATACCCAGTCCCCTGAGGCCACAGATATTGGACTGTCAGGTGGTGGTGACACTGAACAGAGAAGTGTGGCTACTGTGGCTGCAGTGAGTGTTGACACTAGCCATAGCCAAACAGTTGGTGAGGTTCCACACAGGCGGATTGATAGGGGTGCTCATAGGAGACCTGCTCTTCCTCCACCACCTGTTACAGGTATCTCATCATGTGTCACTCGGATTTATGTTTGGGGCCATCATGGAGGCATGAGCATGTTCCAAAACGAACTCCAGATGCATTTTCTGGGTTATGGATGCAGCACAGTCTGACATCCGTGACTGCCTCTCCCGCATTGCTGATACTCTAGATTGGTTAAGATTGCACCCTATCTGCCATGGAACATGTCTGTGATGGAATGGATGATTGGAGTTGCGCATCAGACTCATGGACATAGGTCAGCAACTACATCTGTTGAGAGTCCACATGGCCATGCACAGTCACACTCCTACAGTGGCAGTATATCCAGCAATCCAGAGGGGAGTGTGCTGTCCACAACAAGATGTGGCAGGCCATGGGCTGGTTGTCCTGGGTGGTCCCATGGAGGACATGGTCCCAGCAGACAGCAGTCAACCTCAGGTAGTAGCCCAGCATCTGACCTTGGGCATGGAGGTGCCAGTGCAACTCCTGGCAGAGCCAGTTCTCATGTTTGGGGGGAGATGGTGAACTGTCAGCTCTATCATCCATGGCTCAAAGCATTCCAGCATACATTCATGTAGGGCTAGCAATGAACTTGGCTATGTTCACGCAGACACTCATAAACCACTGTCACACTAAGGTCACCTACAGACACACACACACCACATTTACATAGTCAGTCTTGCCTGCTCCCCTTTCTGCCTCACAAATGCATGCTTGCCAACCTATTGGGTCAGCCTAGGACTCCTACACCCCCATACAACACCCTGTGCAAGTGATGATAACTATACCACATCCCTGTCATCATTGTCATCGATGCAGGGAAATGAAGGTACGTGTCTGATGCACATGGTGACTATCTAAATTAATATATATTTATTTCATCCATTGTTGCTTTTGAAATGCTACCTCTACTAGTCAGTCACACAGTTTGAATGCTGACATTTGTAATGTGTAAACCACATGATGTTGTTGTGATGCCCCTGCACTGGCCCTGTAATCAAGGACCAATGAGGGATGTACACAATGGGAGGATGACAAGTACACACACAGTAGAGTACAATTTCCCCTAAGAGCACACAGAGATCACAGTCAGTCTGGGGATGGTTTCTCCCTGTCTCTCCAGATCCCCACTAAGACTCCTCTCTGGCACAGCTATAGGGGTAAGATCTCAGCTGAGCGGTCAAGTCAAAACCTCCAGCACCCTGTCAGCCCAACCAGTGCTTTGTGTCCTGCCCAAGTAGCTGACACACACACTTTGAGATTTGATTTATATACAAACACACACACTCTCCTGGGAAAGGCTGGCACAGGTTTACTAACTGTGCCCCCTTCTGCCCAGACTAAAGGGTAGTTATCACTGCCACCAACCAGCTCTTTATCAGCTGCTATAAGGCCCTTCCAAAAGGGTGACCAATCCTATTGTGTGATGTTACTATTATCCAAATGGTAAGTGTGACCAAGAGAAAGGCTATTTGAGTGGCCTATACTCTCTAAACAAACCACCCACATTTAAAAGGTTTAAATATATTTAATAATAAATAAATAAAGAACAAAACAATACTCAAACAACACAGTGACTACGGAGTTCAGAATCACAGAAGCTAGTTTAAAACAGCATTGCAGTCCCATCTCAAATAAATACAGAAAACATCTAAACTAATCTTTACCATATTCCTAACTATATTACTGTACCCTAGTTACTTACTATTAGCAAGGCAGATGTAGAAGTGCTGAATGGTTATTCTTGCTAGGCCCAAGACAAGATACAAAATGCAAAGTCTTTCTCTGAGAGAGTTCTTAAATCATTATCAAACATTACTGCTGGGTCAGCTTGGATGACATCACTCTTTGTCACCTGCCTTGCATTCCCAGGCTAAGAGAAATTTAACACAATTTTAGCATCTCTGTGTGAGAAGTACATATCCTTCACATGTTTGCTCAGAATTGTAAGTCATAAAACAATTAATCACTTTTACATTTTAAACCTAATTATTTCTGTTTCAAGACAATAGAAAAACTTCTAGCTCTAGACATCATGTCTTCTTGCCGAAACTGAGCGAGAAAACAATTGTAATACAATTTCAACTTGTTTTCTCGAGGGTTTGTAAGTTAACTCTGTATGTTACAGCTTTTACAATTAAAACATACATTTACACAGGTATATTGTTTATATACATTTATGTTCTTTTCCAACAGGGTACACTGTGGTTATATTGTTGAAGCTCAGTACATAATATACAGTTCAACACACACTTCTGCACCTGCAGTCTAATATACACATAACATATATTCTCTTACATTTGTAAGACAAGCATGTGAATCATATTAATATTCACAAATGATATATGATTATCCACAACATTCCAGATAGCTGGGCTGACAGTGTCACATTTGTCCTTTCCGTGAAAACTCAAGCTAGTTTTTCAAGTGACCCTTGAGAAATATTGCTTGAGAGGGTGAACCTATCTGGGAATACACTACCCCATTCCCTGTCTTGAGAGCCCATCTGCATTAGCATTGCTAACCCCACTGCGGTGCTGCACTGTCATATCATATGCTTGCAACCCTAGGCTCCACCTTAGTGACTTGCCATTTTGTTGGCTGGCCCAATGTAGCCATGTTAAGAGCTTGTGGTCTGTAAATACAGTGAATTTTCTTCCATACAGATAAGGCTGAAGTTTCTGCAGTGCCCACACTATGGTGAGGCATTCCTTTCCTACAGCTGCATAGCATTCCTCCCTGGGTTTGAGCCTACAACTGAGATATACCACTGGGTGCTCTTCCACCTCCTCTGAGGAAACCTAAGTACAGCCCCCAACCCATTGTTTGAAGCATCCACCTGCACAACAAATGTTTGCTGTAATCTGGACTGGCTACACAGGGGGTCCCCCAAAAGCTCCTTTAAGCTTCTGACATGCCTGCTCACATGCTAGGATCCACACTACCTTATCTGGCCTGTTTTCCTTGTCAGGTCTGTGAGGGGAGTAGCTATGGTACTATAAGTGGAGACAAACTTTCTGTAGTACCCTGCTGTCCCTAAGAATGCCCTCACCTGCTTTTGGGTAACAGGGGAAAGCCATGCCTGAATGGCTTCCACTTTGGCAGGTTCTGGCCTGATCTTTCCACTCCACACTTGGTGTCCCAGGCTGGAGACCTCTGTCATACCCACATGACATTTGCTGGGCTTAATGGTCAACCCTGCCCTCTGTAGTCTGCCCAGCACCTCCCTGACATGCTGAAGGTGCTCTTGCCAGGAAAGGCTGTAGATGGTAATATCATCTAGGTAACAAAGGGCAAAATCTCTTGCTCTTGCTAGGATATGATCTACCAGCTTCTGGAAAATCACTGGGGCATTTTACATCCCAAAGGGCATCTTCATGAACTCATACAAGCCAAAAGATGTCACAAAGGCTGACCTCTCTCTAGCACTGGGAGTCAAGGGCACCTGCCAGTAACCCTTGGTAAGATCAATGGTGGTAAGATACTTAGCCCCACCCAGCTTCTCTAAGGCTTCATCTGTCCTAGACATGGGGTAAGCATCTGACTCTGTGTGACTATTTAATTTCCTGTAGTCCACACAGAACCTGGTGCTGCCATCCTTCTTTGGTACCAGCTCTACTGGGGAGGCCCAGGAACTGCTGAACTCCTGAATTACCCCTAGTTCCAACATTTCCTGTATGTCTTCCCTCAGAGTCTTTTTGGCTCTCTCAGGAACCATATAAAGGGGCCTGCTTAATAGGCCTTTGGAGTCCTGTATCCACATGGTGATGCACCAGGTAAGTGCACCCTGGGTTTCCCAGTGAACATGCCCCCAAATACCTGCAACATTGCTCAGATTTCTCGAACCTGGGTAAGTGATAGATGATGGGACATTGCTACCCCTTCCTCTGAAGTGTCAGTCCTAGCCTCACTGAGGAGATCAGTCACCAGATCCCCCTCAGACTCCTCTTGCCATCCACTGCAAATAGTCAATACAAGGTCTTCCCTAGCATGGTAAGATTTCATCATGTTAACATGGTTCAATTTGTGCCCATGCTTCCTGCCTAGCAGTTCTACCATATAGTTAACATCTCTTACCTTCCTTGCCACTTTCTAGGGTCCCTCTCAAGCTGCCTGCAGCTTGTTGTGTCTGACAGGAATGAGAACCATTACCTGCTGCCGTACAGCATACTCTCTAGTTCGAGCATTCCTGTTATACCAGACCTTTTTCTACTGTTGAGCTTCTGCCAGGTTCTAGTGGGTCAAGCTCATGAGTTCCCTGAGCCTTGTCCTGAGGTTTAGGACATATGCCACAATGGACTTTTTGTGGAATTCACACTCATCCTCCAACTCATCTCAAATTAAATCTAGGGGTCTACTAACCCTATGCCCATACTGCAACTCAAAGGGTGATAAACCTGTGGATTTCTGGGGAACCTCTCTGTAAGCAAACAAGAGATGGGGTAAATATTTTTTCCACTCCCTCTTGAACTGGTCTGCAAATGCCCATAGCATCATCTTGGGTGTAGAGTTTAACCTCTCAACAAGACCATTAGTCTGGGGATGGTAGGAGTGGTCTTTAGGTGCTTTACCCCACAGTACTTACACAGATAAGCCAGCAGATCTGACATGAAATTGGCACCTCTGTCAGTCAATATTTCTTTTGGGAAACCTACCCTGCTGAAAATCTCTAACAAAGCATTTGTCACCTTTTCTGCCTCAATTGAGGACAGAGCCACAGCTTCAGGGTATCTGGTAGCATGATCTACTACCACTAGGATATACTTTTTCCCTATGGAACCTGGGGTACTCAGAGACCCCACAATATCCATAGCTACCCTCTAAAATGGCTCCTCAATCACAGACAAAGGCATCAAATGAGCTTTCACCTTGTCTTATGCCTTGCCTACCTTTTGGCACTGCTCACGGGTCCTGCAGTATCCTATTACATGTTTGGAAATCCTAGGCCAATAAAAGTTCTGCATAATATGTCACTTTGTACATTTTATGCCCATATGGCCTGCAAAGGGGATATCATGGGTTATGACTAGAAGTGCCAGATGGTGGGCTCTGTGCACTACCAACTGCTGTATTCTCTCACTCTCTAGCCCTCCCTCAGGGGTACACTCTCTATACAGTAACCCTTTGTCCTAGTATACAGATTCCCCCTTCCCTTTTGAATCAAGTGCCTCACTAGCTACCTTCCTCAGGCCTTGTAATGTAGGGTCTGAGAGTTGAGCCTTTCTCAACTCTCTCTTTGTAACCCTTCACAGCTCACCTTCCACAGGAAGTCTGGCATCCTCTGACAGCAGTTGCTCACTGTCAGCCTGGGTACTACTACTACAAACCTCTGCCCTTGCAGTCACTCTCTCCAATGGACCATCAGTACCCACAAACAGCTGTGGCTCACCTTCAGTCTCACTGCTATAGGGTAGCTCCCTCCCTGGAGTAACCACCTCACCAGTTCTGACTGCAAGTATGTGGTCTGTCTGGGTCTTCCCCAGGCTACCAGACCCACATGCTTGTCTCCAAGCCTGACTGCATTTAATTGTGTGCACCCATGGTGCTGCATTATCAGAATAATTTCCTATCAGAACATCTGCAGGGATATCCTCAAACACACCTATCTGCTGGCTTCTTTTTCCACCCTCCCAGTGAAGGTGAACCCTAGCCAAAGGTATTTGAAATGGGGTCCTTCCTAAAGCTCTGACTTGAGTAGACTGCCCAAGTAAGTAGTACTGTTCTGTAACCATTGCAGGCTCCACAATGGTTATGTCAGAGGCTGTGTCTTTCTTATCCATAATCTTTTTCCCATTCACTAAGATAGGATATAACCTCTTGTGGTAGTTTGGTACCCTTGTTGTCTCAAGGCAACTTACGGTTGGCATTTTGTCACGCCCACATCTGGCTCTTCTACCATTTATTCCCCACCTTGCCTCCATGGACATCTATATGCTACATGGCCACGCTGGTTGCATTTAAAACATTTAACCCTTAGTACTGGATGTGTACCTGGACTAGTGGCTTCTCCTGCTGCTGGCAGAC
This sequence comes from Protopterus annectens, assembly GCF_019279795.1. Lineage (NCBI taxonomy): Eukaryota > Metazoa > Chordata > Ceratodontiformes > Protopteridae > Protopterus > Protopterus annectens. Next base: position 195,640,962 of record NC_056737.1, read on the forward strand.
TCTGTTGGGGCAGACTGGGCTGCCCACCATGGCTTCCTGTAGACCCATGAGCAGCTGGGTTTCCCTTTCCTGTGCAATGATGTCCTGCTTACTACGTATGGGTCTCCCTTCTTCCCCAACTCATCTGCAGTAGTGCATTGTCTATCAGCTAACCAGATTCTCATGTCCTCAGGTAAAGTGCTAAGGGTGTCTTCCTTCACCAAAAGGCGTACCAGCCCTTCAAAAGTGGTGACCCAACATCCACTCACCCTCCTTTGAAAATAAGTGCTTAGTTCAGCAACATATTTACACACAGTTTCATCTGTCTTGTATCTATGCTCACAAAACCTTTTCCTATAAGCTTCAGGTGTTAACGTAAAATATTCTAGCAAACACATTTTTGACTGTATTATGATTTAAGCAATCAATATCAGACAGCTTAGAAAGTACAGTTACAGCTTTACCATGGAGTATGGGGATCAGGAACCATAACCAGAGCCCTTGGTCAACATTATACTGTTTACACACCCTGTCAAACATATGAATGATACTATCAACATGACCCCCCTCTGTAAATTGAGGAAGACATTTACTGACCTTTGCCCCTTCTGGGGTTTGGTTACTCCCTTCCCCATTACCTCCATGATGCTGGTAAAGAGTCAGCACCTCCTTTTCATGTTGCCTCTGCCTCTCCTTCTCCTCAGCTTCCAGGCATTTTAGTTTCTCATTTTCCTTAGTCCCTAGATGTTTCAATCTCTCTGCTGCCTCTAGTTCCAAATGCTTGGCCTCCAGCTTTAGTCTTTTTAACTGCAGATGGATTTTTAAATCCTCTGTGGAAAGGTTGAGCTGTCCATTTTCTGAGAATTGTACATCTCTACAGTCAGTCTGATTGTCCTCCTGGTTACTATTCTGTGATGCAGCTGTGACTAAAGCTGCAATCATGTCTGCTTTAGTCAGGTTGGGATACACCAGTCCTTTAGCCTGGCTAATCTCAGCCAACTGGCTCCTTGTCAGCTTGCCATACTCCTCTGCTGACATGCTTGCCTGCTCTCCCTGACTAACTAAGCTAGCAAAATAAATAAATAATTAAATAAAACAATTATGATATGAACTCTGAATGTTCACTTCATGGCTGATTGAGAGTACAAACACCTTCAGTGACCACTGTACACAAGCTACAGGAATTCAATATCTACACCACTACATGCCAATTAATATGTGATGTGGCTATTTCACCACTATCAACCAATTAATATGTGATGTGGCTATCCCTGCACTGTCAAACAATTAAAATGTGATGGCAGTGCCCTTGCTCTGGCCCAGTAATCAAGTAGCCTCAATCCTCACCCCTAGCACCAGTGAGGGACATACAGAATCAGAGGATGACAATTAATCAGGTGCCTCACTAGCTACATTCCTTAAGAGCACACAGAAATCACAGTCTGTCTGGGGCTGATTTCTCCCTCTATCTCCAGATCCCCAGTAAGACTCCCCACTGGCACAGCTATAGGGTTAAGATCTCAGCCAAGCAGTCAAGGCAAAACCTCCAGCACCCTGTCTGTCCAACCAGTGCTTCGTGTCCCTGCCAAGTAGCTGACACACATACTTTGAGATTTGATTCATATACAAACACACACAGACTCCTGGGAAAGGGTGGCACATGTTTACTAGCAATGCCCCCTTCTGCCCAGATTAAAGATAGTTATCACTGCCACTAACTAGCTCTTTATCAGCTACTATAAGGTCCTACGTAAAGGGTGACCAATCCTACTATCTGTGTTACTATTATCCAAATGGTAAGTGTGACCAAGAGCAAGGCTATTGGAGTGGTCTATACAGTGTCACCAAATACATATGCAAGTACTCTAAGAGCTTAAATATCTCTAAACAAACCAGCCACAATTAAAAGGTTTAAATATATTTAATAATAAATAATAAAGGAACGAAACAGTGCTCAAACAACACAGTCATTACAGAGATCAGAATCACAGGAAATATTTTAAAACAACACTGCAGGACAGTGTCAAATAAATACAGAAAACATATAAACTAATCTTTACTATATTCCTAACTATATCTAAGAGAGATTACTGTACCCTAGTTACTTACTATTAGCAAGGCAGATGCAGAAGTGCTGAATGGATGTTCTTGCTAGTCCAATACAAGATACAAAATGCAGTCTTTCTCTGAGAGAATTCTTAAATTACTATCAAACATTACTGCTGGGTCAGCTTGGATGACATCACTCTTTGTCACCTGCCTTCCATTCCCAGGCTAAGATAAACTTAACATTTTAGCATCTCTGTGTCAGAAGTACATATCTCTCAGATGTTTGCTCAGAACTGGAAGTCATAAAACAATTAAACACTTTTACATTTTAAACCTAATAAATATTTCTGTTTCAAGACAATAGAAAAACATTTTCCTCTAGGCATCCTGTCTTCTTGCTGAAACTGAGAGAGACCACAATCGTAAAACAATTTCAACTTACTTTCTTGAGGGTTTGCAAGTTAACTCTGTGTGTTCCAGCTTCTACTATTAAAACATACATTTGCACAGGTATATAGTTTATATACATTTCTCTTCTTTTCCAGTAGGGTACACTGTGGTTACATTCTTGAAGCTCATAACATAACATACAGTTCAACACACACTTCTGCATGAGTAGTTTAATATACACATAGCATATAGTTCTCTTACATTTGTAAGACAAGCACATGAATCATATTAATATTCACAAATTACATATGATTATTCGCAAAATTCCACATAGCTGGGCTGGCAGTGTCACTATTGTGTACATTACATTGGATGCTGTTGTAATGGTTGTGTAGCCACGCAATCAAAGGTGTCTCATTGCACTGTTTATGTTAGGACACATGTATGGGTTCACATCTACAATAAATCCATCAATGTCAGAGCACAGGATGGAATGACAGCACAGAAGAAAAATGTCATCAGAAAGGTAAAACAGTATAGCTGCATGGCTCCATGAGTTCATGTGTGTATGATAGGCTAACAAAAACAATGGTGTCTTTTATCCTAGCCATGCATCCCTAAACTGTGACTAGGTCTGAAACCCTTGATAAGTGTAAGTAGGCTTTTGGGAGCTGACATATGGACAAGCCAGGGTGTGCCAGGTGAACCATCCACAGTTTCCTTGTTTCCATTTGAGACATTTGTCCTAAAGCAGTTATAATTGTCATGTTCACCACCCTGGTGTGTAACTTGCATGATTTGTGTTAGCATGGAACTGTGCTTCACATGCATTGGGAGCCTTTTACATATTGGGTGTAGTATCTGGGCTACATACTTGTCTGTCCAGCATGTCCTGTTTATACCACAGTTAAGGTATAGGTGTGTAGGAGAGGTAATTCTTGAGCTAGTCCTTTCTTGGATATGCAGGAGGTACACAATGGGGTCTGACACCTCCCTGATTGGCAGGCATACACCTCTCCTCCAAAGCATCCTGGAAACAGAATACACAGTTATGGGCTTGATGTGGGCTGCATAGGACATGTTATGTACATTGTGTATTGATTTACTGTGGAACCTCTGTGGATATGACATTTGTCAGATATGCCTGGTTAGCTACGTACCAAAGGTGGCATTACACTTAATGGTAGGTGTGATGAATGCTGAATACAGTGGAACAATGACTGTCTTGGATTTACATGCCATACCTTTGTTTATAGGTTGTGTAACATAGAATGCATCCCCAAATATTACCAACCCATATCACTATCTATGTATCCGTAAGTCCCTGACTACTGAGTCAACTGTTGGAGGTGTGGCATCAATACATTAGTTCCCAGAGGTGTATGACTTCCGAAGAGATAGTATTGTGCATTCCTTGGCATTTACTGTTAGTCCATGGTTCTGACAACAGCTGAATGTCTGTGTCAGTCTATCCTGGATAACTGTTGAGTCAATGTGGGATTCAATGACAGCTCCTAATTTGCAATCTTCTGCATATGTAGTCAGTCAGAGGCCGATGACAGTGGCTATGATTGCAGAGAAGTAAATGCCTTGAAGGAGCACATCCTCATAGATTCATAGATTCGTAGATTAGTACTAAGCTAACTGCTCTTGCGAGCCATTTTTTAAACAAAGCAAATTGTCCCTGTCAGAAACCCCACCTTGTGTTTGTAAGGCAAACCCACATTACACATACCTACATACCATACATAAGTAAAAATCAGACACCTCAGAAACCCAAACACAAGCTTACTACACATAATCATACCTCTGCAGAACACAGTACACATAATAGTTCACCCACCACTGTCTCACCGGTGAAACACCTAAGGCAAAACACAAAATCAAACATATTACTCATAGGTGATTATATCATGAGACACATTGATGTGCCTCTCACCAGGCTACATAAGGGAAAGGTCATGGTTAACTTTCTGTGAGGTGCCAGGATACAGCAAATCACACATGCACTCTAGTCTGTCAACATCAGATGCTGTTATGACTATGTCATAGTTCCTGTCTGTGTGTATGACTTGAAACATACCACTCTGGATTGTACACAGAGACATGACTGGGCTGACAGACTATGTGTCTCAGGCAGGTATGCCCTTCGCCTTGAGCAGCATTTTACCATTACTTAGGATGATGGCTCCATACAAACGGAAAATGACTGATGTTAATAATTGCAGTAGTGTGTGGTGTCAATGTAAGGGGATCCACTATCTGTCAGCCTGGGATTACCTGCTCAACAGACATCAATGCTTTGCCAGAGATGCTCTTCATCTGTCACCCTGAGATTATGGCAACTGACAAAGGCTGTTGCCACCCTCATACAGTGCCTTTTAGGTAGTGTCACAAGGAAAAAACTTTCCAATGAAAAAAACCCATCCACAAACAACATCATGGTTATGCTCTTGAAGTCTAGGAATGTCATCACTAAAGTCCACTCAGCGGAAACTGCCCCCACCTTGGAAGATGCAGACATTTGTGCAGTCACAGACACCTGGGTCAAGGCTGTGGAGAGCACCATACCATGCTCCACATCTTTCCACACGTTCAGACTTTAAACTTAAAGTGTGCAAAGTAATGGAGGTGGTGTATCCATATTCATTAAGGATAGATACACATCCAGAATGCTTAGACGGTATGATTCTCTGGAGAAACTGCAGGTGCTATTGACTGCTTGTATGGCAACTAATCATGCCATTGTTAGCTACAGGAGCATCTCCATGAATAAGGACACCCACTGTGCTTAAATGAATCTACTTCAGTTTATCAAGACACATCAAAACAAGATGGTTTTGGTTGACTTTAACTACCCCCCAACTGGGTAGATTATGCATGCTTAAACTCACTTGCCCAGAGGTTAGTCAGCTTCCTTAACTACAATAACCTGGATGAGTGGGTTGACATCCACACAAGGGAGACAACATAATGGCTCAGGTGCTTACCAGTATGGGTGACCACTGTACATCCTCCACTGTGAGGTCCTCCCTGATGAGATCTGACCACAAATTGGTCTCATTCAAATTATCACACCTGACAACCCCTGCAGCATATAAAGTAATACAGTTCAACAAAGCAGATTGTAACCTACTATGGGGTGGTATAAATAGCTTGACTGCACCCCCCCCCCTCAGATGGAACAGGCAACTATGCCAGTCTGTACACCAATGCTTTATACAAGCACCTGTACAACTGCATTGACTCACCTTTACCTGACAGGGGCAAAACAAGCTCTTCATGACAAAGCAAATCTGCCCGGTGGACAACTGCCATTAGCAGGCTTTACAATAAGAGGTAGACATTGGTGTCTCACATTAGGAGGGAGGGAGCCCCCTTAAAATGGTGGCGCTCCCTCTTCAGCTTACACAAACAAATAGGTGTTGCTGTAAAGTCCTGCAAAACAAAGTATGGGGAAAAATTAGCCTCTTCCACAAAGGACAACCACAAGGCATTATGCAGTTACATGTGTAGCATAAAAGGAAAGGCCCACATTGTTGCCAAACTCATACATAATGATACAACATATAATGAGCCTGTAGACATAGGTAACATATTAGCTGACAGGTTCTGTGACTACACTCCCCTGACCCCACCACACGTACACCATGACATCCCTACAACCTGTCTCATACCTTGTATCTCTAAAGAGCACATTCTAAATGGCCTCTCTAATGTGACAAACACAACATCTATTGCACCTTCTAACATCTTAGGCTGTGTCCTACATGGTATCCAACATGGATTACCAACACCATTAGAAACTCTTTGCAATCATAGTGTAACCACCAGCTGCATCCTAGCTGACTGGAAATCAGCCACTGTTATCCCCTTGCACAGAGGTGGTGCATCCACTGACCACAGGAACTATAGCCCTATTAGCCTGACTAGCCATATCTGTAAGCCATGGGGCAACTCATCATGGACCATATCAACAAAGATATAGACAATCTAAAACCACTTGACCGTACACTGTTTGGATCTGTGATAGAGAGATCATGCTTGTTAAACCTGGTGGGCATGAATGAGGCAGTCACCAATGACCTGAATGAGGGGACATCTGTGCATACAGCCACCCAGACTTAGCTAAGTCATTTGACACTATCTACCACTTAGGCATCATTGACAAACTCACCCAGCTAGCCATCAACAGTAATATCATTAGAGGGGTCACTAACTGGCTTAGTGATAGCATTCATATAGTCAGAATAGGGTTATCCACCTCCAGTAGCAGAGCTGTAAACAGTGGTGTTCCACTGGGTTCAGTCCTGGGTCCTCTATGGTTTGGAATCTTTATATCCAATTTACAAACACAAAATGAATGTCTGTGCCTGACAAGGTTTGCTGATGCCTGCAAACTGGGAGTGGTCATAGACTCTCCAAATTACGCCAACATTTAAGAGGCTCATACATGACCAAATGATTATTGACACTATCATGGCATTAAACTCCATGCAAATAGATGTACTATCATTCCTTTTGGTACCAGCAATGTCCCTGATATGTAGCACATCAATAGCAACACCTTAAGTACATACTCAGGGATGAGAGACCTGGGCACACAGGTTTACACCTACCTACCTTAGATCACCATGTCTCCACAGTGGTAAGAAAGGCATTATATTTTGCTCATGTCATAACTGAGGTCACTGTCACTCAATTATGAAGTATTTATAACCTCCATGTACTCTTTTATCATCAGGCCAATATGAGTTGAGTGAAATGGCCATTTTGTTATGTATGTTTCTAAGCACAAGTGGCAATTGCAGAGACCACAAAGGTTCCTTACAAGGGAAATTCAAGTCTTCAGCATCTGTCCTATGAGGATCATCTGAAATCACTGTAACTTTAGTCTATGTCATACAGACTACTCAGGGGTAATCTCTGCCTTGCATACGAGGCAATCTGTGACTCTGCTTTATTGGTAATCCTACATATCCATAAGTCAAATGGTACATGGATTACTTGCTGTAAGTACCTTAACCTGATATGTGGCATGAATATAACATGCTGGAGGAAGAGATACGTCTAGTAGGGTTTAGCAAACCTTTGCAACAGACTCCCACTTAATGTCAAATAGCTCACCTCACTAGCCCCTGACAGATACAATCTGTACGATTGGATGGGTGACCATAAGTTCACCACTGGGGTTTTGCCTGTGTCCCCCTTGGATAGGTGCTGATCGTGTAAATAAAAGTATGAACTTGTCTAGGATTATAAGGCCCCTAGGGCAATTAGCCTAGTAAACCCCAATGAGCCTACTATTCCATAGTTGGATGTAAAATGCTCTGACTAACTTCCACACACACACCAGCTTGGCTACAGTGAGAATGGTCTCACTACCATTTAATGTTTATAGGACACTGCATAGCACACACACTTCAAGTTGGCTGTAATAAGATTAGAACCCCTACCTATCTAGTCTTATACATTACAGATCACAGTATGCAACACACACGCCATACCTCCAACCTGACATTAAAATGTCTTTAGGTACTCTTATGCTAGATGAAATAAGCAGGCCTTGTGGTGGACAGGAATTCTGAGGCCTGAGTCACCTGCTACACACAAAATAGTGCAAAACCCTGCCTCTTTTTAAGCCAGTGTGGTAATCATATTTGTTTTGTAGGGAAATGCACATACACACACACACACAGCAAGTAGGCTGGAGTGAAATTAGAACCTCTTCCTATCTAGTCTTACATACTACAGATCAGAGTAATGTATGCACCACAGCTGAAGTCTGACATTAAGGTGACTGCTGGAAGTCTTATGGTAGATTACATCTGCAGGCCTTCTGTAAGACAGGAGTTTGGCAGCCTGTGTCAATTGCAAGGGACAAAAAGTACATATCCATTGCAGTTTGGAAGCCAGTAGGGGATCCATGCTTGTTTTGCAGGGGAATCCACACCAAGTGGGCTGGAGTTAGATTAGAATCCCTACCTATCTAGTTCTATACACACTAGATCAGAGTACTTAGTGCATGCACCATGGCTTAAATCTGCTTTATAGACAACTGCAGGTGAACTACTTGAGAAGGCATACACAAGGCCTGTGTTGAACAGCGTGCATGTCCTGCAGAGTGATATTGCTTCTTAATGTCATCTGCATCTAGTAGCCTAGCAGTCAGGCAACTGTTTTTTATCTTAGCTATGTGGCAACAGTAGCCATTTTGAACGTATGCCTCTGTTTACATTTGGATGGGCAAGCCTGTGACCAAAAACAATTTGCCCTGTCAATGTGTGAGTGCAAGACATTATACATTACACAACATGTTCACTTGGTGTATGTGTGGTGATATCCAGTAGGCACAGAGGGCTGTAAGTAAGTGCATTATCTACTGTTGAGCCCTTACTTTTTGTCCTTTGACTAACATTATATATGTGTCATAGCGCAGCTTTAATCACAGCTATCTGGGTATGTTGGGCAATGTAGACATACACACACACACACACACACACAAATATATATACAGATATATATATATTTATTTATGTATATAACAAGGATATATATATATATATATATATATATATATATATATATATCTAGAGCAGTGTGTATTTATACATATATATATATATATATTTATATATATATATATATATATATGAACACACATATATATGAACACACACACACACACACACACACACACACACACACACACATATATATATATATATATATATATATATACAGAGAGAGAGAGAGAGAGAGAGAGGCATATGGGTAGAGAAGGATAGTGAGAGACAGATATAGATAGATAGATAGATAGATAGATAGATAGATAGATAGATAGACAGATAGATAGATGTATCTATACATATATATATATATATATATATATATATATATATATATATATATATATATACATTTTTTTTTTATAAAAGTTATTGTGCAAAGAGCAAAAGATTTGTGCTTGGCTTAACTAAATGTATGAGCATGACCAGTGGGAGTTTTGTCTAGTTACAAGCTGATTCCAGGCCATACCTAGCTGTACTCCAGTCCAGGATTTTGTGTACTACACAATTTGACATCTTCCCCAGTTTCTGCACTTCTGCACTTCACTCACATTGGCTAAGATTTTCTAAAGTTGTCTTAAGCAATTAATATGTGACAGTGGTTAAAATAGTACAGTGCAAACAGATTGACAGTCTGTAGAACAGAAATCATTGATACCTCACATCCAAAACAAATGGATATGTCTAGATAAGAACCATGAACACCATCACACAAGGTGATTGCCTTCGTTCTTTAAGCCACAGAAACTGCTTGATAGACAGGTGGTCATTCATCACATAATCACCTGCATAAATAAGTACATTAGTTATTCCTCCATTACCTAAGACATACAGTGTATTATCAGTTTCTATATTACTGTCCTGAGACTGATTGAAATGCTTATATGCTATTGATGAGTTATTGATGAGTTACTGTTAAAGCAGTTACAAGGGAACACTGCTGTGTTGGGGGTGGGGGAACCTCATGTTCTGCTGGGATACATGACAGTCTGACTATCATTTAACTCAACTGTCTAACATCTCCCTTCCATGATGTGCCAGTAATCTGTTGCAGTAAGATTGCAAGAATATTCCATGTATGAGGCCTACTGAATAGAAATGGAAACATGTTAGTGGAATGGGTATCTGTATTCCCACGTGGGTGTCATTTTTGTCCAACTTGCCCACTATAGTTACTTGCATAATGTACCTGAGCCATACATACACTGACATATCATAATAATCCAGTAGTCTACTGTATAGGTTACAGATTGACCCTGCAAATGCAGCATCTGACACAACTGTAGTTCAAGGCTGACTCTGCCTGATGCAAGCAGTACACAGCCATTACATGGGTGAGTGCAGGATGTGGACTTGTCTGATATCAATTTTAATATCTGTATGTGAGTAGGAGTAACGTGTTAGTCTCTAGGTTTCTAGGTTGTCAGTGAATCTGCTATGTATTCTCTCTTAGCAAAAGTCAGGGCATACTGTGCACATCTACATCTGCCTACATGGACATCAGCAGGGGGATTCCTCTTCCAAGTCCTCCTGTGACTGTGGCTGTGGTTACCCAGGCACTGGTGGGGGGCTGTGTATCCCTTCCATTTGCTGATCCTGCTGCAGCTCTTTCTGCAGGATCACATGTGGCTGGAGTATACTGTAGGGCTCCACCAGATATATCGAGGCACTGGGACCATGACTTCAGTAGCCCAGACACATGCTCTATGATATTTCTAGTTTGTGTGTGCCTCATTATGACATTCTTCCATGGGTGTGTGTACATTTCTAATGGGTGTCATCATCCATGGTTCCAGGGCATAGCCAGCATCCCCCAGTAAATGGCCCTGTGGGATGTACCCCTAGCAAACATCTGGTACAGCTGTGATGTGTGCCAGATATGGGAGTCATGATAACTGCCAGGGTTGCCAGAACACATATTCAGGCCAATCTTCTGGGCATTACACATGACCTGGCAGTTGATGGAGTGGTAACCCTTGTGGTTAATGTAGAATGTGCCCTTCTCACCTGGTGGTGCCTTGATGTGTACATGTGTGCAATTTATGACACTCACTACTTCAGGGTAGTGTATTACATGGTCGAAATGCTGCATATTGCTGGCCCTCACCTCAGGGGTAAGGGGAAATTATATGTGCTACTGGCATGTGGAAGCATAGCATCCAGGAATTGGTGGAGTATCCTGGATGCAGATGCCTGTGACACCCCCATCATGATGCCAGCTGGTCTTTGAAAAGTACCTATAGCTAGCATCCTAAGGGTTACATATACCTTTGACTCCACTGGGATGGGTTCCCCTCTGTTAGCTCTGGCTTTGAGTTGAGGACAACAGAGCTCAGTGCATGCTACACCCTGTAGTGCTCTACAATCTCCAGCTCATGTAGCTCCTGGAAGGTTACCTTGAGCCTGAATACTCTCCTCCTTTTCTGCCTAGGCCTATTGTCAGCAGCAGCAGCATTGATTTCAGCATCTAACACATACAGATGTAGCAGACCTGCAGCAGCCCTTAGCATTATCCTAGTTAAAATTATCAAGTCTTTACTCCAAAGCACAGAGTATTGAGGGAAAATCAGAATATAGGGTGTATGCATATTTTATACAGTTCTGCTTTAGGTCCACCATGTGGAATTAGCTAATTATGATGCAGTTCACCTGCAACAGGATATAATTAACATAATTTACAGGCCCTACTTTAGTGTGCCCCATGGTGCTATGTGCTGCAGCTCACAGCGTAGCTTATACAAAAGTCAAAAATAGTTATTGAAGATATTCAGTTTTAACTGATTGTTGCCTATGTCATCACTGTCACACGCAGACATGCATGGCTGGGAACAGAAAATCCTAAAAATAATGACACCCCTCCCAATATTATCCACATCCTCTGGGAATATCAACATTGTGTAGGAGCCTACATGAAGGAGATAAGTGGACACAGTTGCTTCTTTTAGCTATTCAGGAAATCCACCTCATTTGCACACATATCTTTGCTGACAGCCTAGATACTACATGGTTCATAGCCATGTGAGCTTGGTGACAGCACATATGCACAGTTGTATGAACCCAACGCAAGGTCCTACAGTATATTTGTCAAAACCATATTAGAAATGTTATTTTTATTTATTTATTTATTTATTTTATTTCTGTTGAGCATGTTTGTGCACTGTGGCACATAGTGCAAACATGCCGAAATTATTAAAAAAAATTATTATTTATTTTGCATATTTCCTTCCTTTTTCACACATCCACAATGTACCTTTTGCACATATATGTCTGTGATCTAAATTTTCTGGAGAGTTATGTCCATATTTGTGGACTTTTACATCCATTTCTGTCCGTGTAGACTCCTGTATGTGGAAACATTCAGTGTACACTACTCACACTGATATGCAGTCTACATGGATGCCTTTTTGCTTATAGGATCGCTCCACCTGGGTCATTTGCATAAGATTCAACTGGTTATAAGGTAATTTGCATTCTACAGAACTTTCCCTGTTTCTGCTTGCTTGTGCACCACTAAGCGATGCTTACAGAACCTAAAATTGTCCTCTCTTGTGTACGCATCATGCCGCGATGTGCTCACCAAAAAAAATTCATGTATGCTTTACTGAATTCCCACCAACATTTAACTGCAAGGATTTGGATAAGGAACAGGTGCAGTAAAAAGAACTAAATGGTTGTTTTAAAATTACTATTGTATAAACTCTGACATGAATGGTTAAATTTCCTCCAAACATGTTGTAGATCTGAACATATATAAAATATGTTTCAACTTACACTATTTCTAGTATTTTTGTATTTGTGTTCTTAAACATTTCAGGTAACCTATGAGGAGTAAGTAAAGCTCTGTGTAAGAATTTCAAAGCAAATATCCTCCATCCTCCATAATTAGGATAATATAATTTGTGCAAGTGCCTTTAATATTGTGTCTGGTTATTGATGAAGATGGTGTAACAAAGTTTCCCTGTATAATGGTAATATTTATTATATTCTTGATTTGAATAACGATTTTATCTAAAATACCAATTTCTTGAAGATACTTGTATATACAAGGCAGATACAATCATA
>NC_056737.1:195656510-195683443 GCF_019279795.1 Protopterus annectens
GACAGACCACAATGCTTTGCCAGAGATGGTCTGCACCTGTCGCCCCTTCAGGTTACTAAGGCTCTTGCCACCCCTATAGTGCCTTTTTTAGGCAAACTTCAAAGGACAAAACCACCACCGTAACAGGTACAAGCATGCAAAATCTGAAGGTAATGCTACTCAATGCTAGAAGTCTAAACCTCAAAATGCACTCTCTCGAGGCACTCCTAAAAATGGAGAACATCGATATCTGTGCAGTAACTGAGACCTGGTTCAAGGCTCCAGAGAGCACCCCTGCAATACCAGGCTACAACTCTTACCACACTTTTCGGCCACCAAATCAGGACCGAAACACTAAAGGTGGAGGAGTGTCAATATTCACCAAGGATATTCACACCACCAGGCTAGTTGGCCAACACAATGTGTCTGAAATTCTCCAAGTGCAACTAACACTAGGTAAGACTGCAGTCCAAATTGTAGCTTGCTACAGATCCCCCACCATACCCCAAGATTCTCACTACACCTTTCTAAACATACTGGAAAATATTAAGATAGAACCAAACACCCTAATACTGGGTGATTTTAACTACCCTGCCATTAACTGGGAAAACTACTCATGTCCCAACACCTTTGTGCAACGGTTCTTGGAATTCATAAATTCCAAAGCCCTGGATCAACTAATCCATAGTCCCACCAGGGGCTCCAATATCCTAGACCTGGTCATTACCAACATGGGAAATCAATGTTCCATACCTATGGTAACCCCCTCGTTAGTCAGGTCTGACCATAAGCTAATCACCCTTAACATCCACATCCCACCCCCCCAGTAAAGAAACCACCATAAAAATCTTCTCCAAAGCCAACTTCATGCTACTCAAGTCAGAAGTGACAAACTTCATGACACCCATGCAGACGGGAACTGAAAGTTCAACTGCTGAATCCTACACTAAGGCACTGTACGAGCACATCCACTCATGCATGAATCGTGCCATCCCAAATAGAACCAAAATGCTCTCATCCAAAAAAAGGAAGCCAATCTGGTGGTCCCCTGCCATAAACAAACTTTACAACAAAAGGAAGAAACTTTTGCAGAAAAGAGGAAAATCCCAGGATGCAAAAAACTCCCTTACTAGCCTCAGTAAGAAACTCAGATGCCTCATAAAATCCATCAAAGCCAGTTACAAAAATAAAATTGCCAAAGATTCCAAAGACAACCACAAAGCATTCTATAACTATGTCAAGAATCTAAATGGCAACGCTCAGATCTGCTCTGAGCTAAAACAGAATGGCATTAAATATACTGATCCAAAGGATATTGCCAATATCCTGGCAGATCGATTCAGTGCCAACTTCACCTCCCTCTCACCCCCTAAATGGCCCATCTCAATACCGGAAGATTGCCAAATTCCAGTAATAACGGCCACACAGGTAAAAAACGCACTCTCTAAAGCCAAGAATACAGCATCCATGGGACCAGATGACATCCCGGGCTGTGTACTACATGAACTACCATATGAACTGGCACCTCACCTAAGTGTCATGTTTAATCATAGCCTCACCTCAAGTTTCGTGCCCACTGAGTGGCGCACAGCTACAGTTATCCCAATCCACAAGGGGGGATCCACCTTGGATCCCAGAAACTACTGTCCCATCAGTCTGACAAGCCTTATCTGCAAGGCCATGGAGCGTATTATCATGGAACTTATAAACAAAGACATTGGCAACCTTCAAACACTGGACCCCACCCAGTTTGGGTTTGTGAAGGGCCGATCTTGTCTCCTGAACCTGATTGACTTCTTTGAATCAGTCTCCAGAGCCATGGACAAGGGTAAGGTGGTCCACACAGCCTATCTAGACCTTGCCAAGGCCTTTGACATCATCCCCCACTCTGGAATCATAGATAAACTTACTAAGTTGGGCATTAATCCCTATGTCACCCAATGGGTTGCTAAATGGTTTACTGATAGAACCCACACTGTAAAAGTAGCCGACTCCAAATCCAGCTCCAGACAAGTGACAAGTGGAGTACCTCAGGGTTCAGTCCTGGGGCCGCTCTTGTATGGCATCTACGTCTCTGAAGTACAGGTCAACACTAAGGGACTCTGGCTAACAAAGTTTGCAGATGACTGCAAACTGGGAGCCATTATTGAATCCCCAAATGATGTGGATACTCTACAAAAGGGTCTTACAGAAACAGATGCTTGGTGCCAGAGCCATGGGCTCAAGCTCAATGCCAAGAAATGTATTGTTATCCCCTTTGGGAAAAAACATGTATCCATGAATTACCATATAGGAGGCAGTACACTAAACACAGAAAGTGTGATAAGAGACTTAGGGACACAGGTGGACAGTGGTCTCACCTTCGATAACCACATCGCCACAACAGTCAGGAAATCCTTCTATGTGGCACACCTCATCACGAAGGGCTTTTCATCCAGAAAAAGGAGGTCATTGTCCCACTGTACTCATCCCTCATTAGACCCATTATAGAATACAACGCCCCATTTGGTATGTACCTCTCAAGACATCTGCAACAACTGGAAAGGCCTCAGAAATACCTCACTAAAAGAATCACAGGCCTAAAGCAGATGCCTTACGCTGACCTTAAAAACTCCAGCTATACTCTGTCGATATCGCCTACTCAGAGGCGATCTCTGCTTAACATACAAGGCCATGTCAAACCCAGAGCTGTTGGACATGCTACACTTAAAGAAATCCCAATCCCTCAGAGCTACACGCTCCAGGGATCTAAACCTTGTCATCACAATAAACAAAACATGCTGGAGGGATAGGTTCCTGACCCAGAGACTCCCCAGACTCTGGAATAGATTGCCCATACATGTCAAGCAGAGTGCCTCTTTGGACCTCTTCAAGAGGAACCTTGACGATTGGATGGGAGAAAGGAAATTCATCCCAGGGATCACGTCAGTCGCCCTGCTAGACAGGGGTCCAGGAAAGTAAATAATGTGGGAAGAAATAGCCAGGGAATTGTTATGGCTAGGCATGTATAGGCCCTAGGGCTGATAGCCTAGTACCAACCTATGAACCTATGAACCTATGAACCTATGACAACTTATTAGAAACTGAGGATCAAAGGTAGGTGGTACTGTACACATTTAGTTGTTTGTATGAGTGCTAGACTGAAAAACAGGTAGTGTTATTGCTGAAACAAGTAGAGGGAGACGATGCTTAAAGTTTCAGAAGATTTTTACTGTTGACAAATAGATGTAGCTATGGCACCGTTTTATCTTGTATGTGCACTGATAGTAGTTGTTTATGTCTTAGATCAGAGCACATTTGATGTTTAAGTTTTTCTTGAGGCCTGAGGGGATGTTGGCCTGCAAGCGTAGCTGGTATGTGAGCTCTTGCACACTCAGGAAGGTTTCCATGTCCCAGCAAAGTAGGGATTTTTTTCCAGTATAAGAAACTTGAATCCTGTAAAACCAATCCAAACGTGACTGTGTTTAGCTAGTGTGTTTTTGTTGTCTGAGTGCCAGATGGCTGCTAAGAGTTCCTTGATTCTATCCGACAACTTTCTGGCCATTTTTCCTATGTAAAAACTATTACAGGTGGAGCAAATACTGGCATAAATAACATTGTAGGAGTTATAATCCAGATGATCCCTAAAGCTGAAGTGCAGGGTTGTTTATTTGAATGCCTGGTTTATCAAATGTATGTCTCAGCTAATGTTTGCTTTGCTGAAAACATGAATGCTATGAGTGTATGTGTGTTTGGGTGAATATGTGTGGGTCGGAGTAAGAGTTAGGTAAGAGGACAGATTAAGTGTGTGTGTGTGTGTGTGTGTGTGTGTGTGTGTGTGTGTGTGTGTGTGTGTGTGTGCATTTTGAGTGGTTGTTATTGTGAGTGGTAAAGGTTAGGGTCAGGGTAAGATCAGGGGATAGATTTAATGTGTGTGTGTTTTTATTTGTGTATGTGTGTGCATGTGTGTGTGTTTGTGTGTGTGTGTGTGTGTGTGTGTGTGTGTGTGTGTGTGTGTGTGTGTGTGTGTGTGTCTGTGTGTGTGTGTGTGTGTGTGTGTGTGTGTGTGTGTGTGTGTGTGTGTGTGAATGTGTTTGTGAGTGTGTTTGTGTGTGTGAGATGACTATTTGAGCTGTCTTGTGTAGTGGTAGTGTTATGTGAAGGGCTTTTTCTAAGTTCAGATACATGTTAGGGTTAGGGGAAAGGTTAGCAGGTATTAAAGGTGGAGCTGGGGAAGGGCAGTTGATGTTCTCTTGTCATTTATTTGCCCTTTAATAATTCCTGATGAGATTCTTGGACCTTATGAGGTGCTTGTATTCTCAGTTGATTTGGAATTATTATTTATTCAGCTTTGAACACCATGTCTTAGTCACAACTTCTTTCTTTCTAAAGAGAATTTAAATTTCTTCCTTACAGATGACTTTTTGTCAAGTTCATCCTCTCACTGTGATTTCTTTTATTGCCTATACCTTTAAGTCAATGTCACTACATCCCTGTGATTCTAGTTATTTTACTTTTTTCTTCATTGGTCACTCTAGAATTACTCGAAGAATTCCCAGTTCTTCTAACAATTCCTTATGTTTGTCCCATATGTATTTTCTACTCAACATACCTGATTTGTGCAGCTCCCTTCCTAGTAAGTTTTTCATCTACATGTCACACTTATGTACGCTTAATAACTGCCTTTGCAGTTTTGGAGGTGTGTTGTACAGAGTTTCTGAAAATTGTCTGCAAGGGGATTTCCTTACTTACTACCAAGTGAGCTGGATGAGGTTTTAACCTGACATTTTAAATTTGCTGCTGTGTAACTTATTGGTCATCCTTTCCCACTGAAAATCACTGCTGGTGTGATTTCTATTTGTAGGCCAGGTGTGAGCTTGTGTGGTCTCTTTTCTCTGCAGTTGTATGTTCATGGATTTTATATTTTAATTAAGGCAGTTGAATATGCACATGGGTAATATTTAGGCAAAAAAATGCATTTCAGTATGTTGAAAATTTGACTGTTTTTATTCAGGCAAACTTCATTTAGTTGAACCATGAGGAGATAAAGGGAAACCTGCAAGGGTATATGGTCTGTTATTAACTGAAATTCTTTGCTATAGATGTATTCATGCACTGAACTGTTCTTGTCATATCTGTGTGAATCTTGTTTTATTTATTTAAGTTTCTTGACCTGTAGGAAACTGCTCTGCTCCTTGGTAGGACCACATATCATATGTATTGCTTACTGTCATTTATTTGCAACACAACTGATTTTTTCTCATCACGCCAATTAACACTCCTGCTTCCATAAATAAACTCATCAGATTTTTAAAGCTATTGTCAGATTACATCTTGTTTTAATAGTTTTATCAGAGACATAATTATGCTGCAAACCCAGAAAAATAATGCACCTTTCCTAGAAATCCTCTAGAATTTATACTTGGCTTTTGACTTTGGCATTTGTACAGGTTTTCTGACTTCCTGCTTCAGGCTTCAGTATCTCCTAATGGAAGACTATGACTCAGGCATTTCAAATGTTTTGGTCTTATTTTACAGTGTCGTTAGTTAATTTGAAATTATGCTGTCTTAATATAGTTAGCATTTATTAGTCTTTTGTCATGTTGTTCCTGAGTCAGATACTGCACTAAAGGATCATCAATTACAAAACAAACTCTAAAAGGCGCAGTCAAAATGAGCAATACACTAGCAAATAAATAAATAATAACCTGCCCATTAATTTACAAGGCTCTTTACCTGCAGTATCCCACAAATGCTCTCCCCTTCTCAAACAAAAAAAAAATATTCCCTGAAGCTTCCAGTCCATGGAATTCAGTCCCATCCCTTCACACCCCCTTTTCAAACTACTGTTTAGAATGTTTTAAATCTTACTTCTTTGGGAGGCCTAAACTACAGAATGCTGTTCCAATGAATACCTGATCCCTTCTAAACTGCATCAGTTTAAATTCTGGGTGGTTAACTCTGTAACATAAATATTATATGTAGTTGTAAGAACAAATCAAGTATGAATCCTCATCCTAGTTAACCAAGTAATGAAATCCTGTTTAAACATTTCTGCAGTTTTTTTTCTACCTAAGTAGTGTGGGTAGTTGTAGCATTGTCCATATTCAGGCTTGTGTTTTGGGCCTAGTTGTTTGTTGGTAGAGGCTATGTGTCTGAGCACATGTTCCAGGCCATCTTAGTTTAGCCAAAGCCAGTATAGCATTTCAGTGAGAGTGAAGTGTTTATGGTCATTGGCTGAGTGGGGTTACCTGGACTATGGCTTGGAGTAAGCACCTCATTGATTCTTTCGAGCTTTTTTTTAAAGTTTTTTCAGGTTTCAACTTTGTTACTTAAGAAGTTAACTTGTGAGTGTTTCTGCCATTTCACACTGAGCTAATCAGAGGAAGGGCACTGAGCAAACTGATCTGTGATATATATCATTAAGTATCCTGTTTTTTTGCTTATTTTTACAAGTTATTTATAGCACTTTTATTGTCTGCATATACCTTTCTAGCTAGTTTCTATGTGTGTGAAGTATTAACTAGAACTTTTCTACAATTCTTAAGCATCTTTTTTGGGTTTGTTTGTTCTGATTTTTGTTTCCCACTCTCCCTCCCTATTGGTATCCTGTTCTTATACTTGGTGGCTTTGCAGTTGCCCTCCCCTACTGTAAATTTGATCTGGGACACTCCTCCCAGTCTAGTGTCATTACCTCATTCTACCTATTCCAGGGAGAACATTTGAGAAGGCCAACCCAGTTAGTTTCTGCTCTTCCTTTCCCCTTTCCATTTTAAAAAAAAAAATTCTAAGCTTGTTTCCTGCCTTTCCTGTAAGTTGTCTAGTCCAGATACAGATTTGCTGTATCCAGGACTGTTTGTAAGCTTCTGAGCCCCCAATACTTTCTGTGTTGGAGGGAAGCATTCTAGCTTAATTTTGTTTTCTAGAATTAGCCATTTTTTTAGTTTCAGCACTCAAATTTGTTTCTTTGAGCTCAGCACTTGTTCAGAACTTATTGTAAGCACTAAATAAGCTACAAATTACTACAGCACTCAACTTTCCTCACTTGTCTAGAGGAAAACAGTTTTTAGTACTTAATAAATAAGCACCTATCCAGTCATGTCTAAGGATCAGTTCCCGGTGTTTTCTCCTGTCTAACTGATGAATCTGGGCATCTTGGGGCAATGCAGCAATTGCCTCATGCACACAGACAACCCTCTCCTCCTACCACCCAACACTACAACCTGTGAGAGATGCACTTATATAGCCAAACTGGAAGCAAAGCTCTCTTCACCCAAGACTGGACTAGACAGCCAAGAGGAGAAGGTAATCCTTTGCACCACACCACACACATCACATAGTCCCTCAAAACACCAAAACACACAAATAGAAACACAAAACACACACCTACATTCGCGCAGGCTTTCAATAAAAATCTACCCAAGCAACAGGGACCTCCAAAGCAAAAACACAAGCAACCTCCTCCCCCCAACAGAACCCAAATGACACATAGCTCATAAACTCAGTGTGCCACTCAACCACAGCCCATAAGGTATAACAATGTACCCAACACTCTAGTCATAGGTGACTCTATAGTTAGGCACACTGATGTTCCACTCACCAGGCTAAACAAGGAGAAAGTTACTGTCAGCTGCCTGTCAGGTGCCAAGATCCGCCACATAACACATGCACTTAGGTCACTCCACAACAAGTACAAATATGACTTTGTCATTGTTCATGTTGGTGTGAATGACCTGAAACGTACCTCCCTGGACTACATGAAAAGAGACATGGAGGAGCTGTCCTATCTTGTAGCCCAGGCAGGTATGACTCTAGCCCTGAGAAGCATCCTGCCATCACCCAGAATGATACCACAGTACAAGGACAAAATGATTGACTTCAATAATTAGCTAAGATTTTGGTGTCATTCTAAGGGGATCCAGTATCTGTCTGCCTGGGATGACATGATCGACAAACCACAATGCTTTGCCAGAGATGGCCTGCACCTGTCGCCCATGGGATTCCAGATACTGGCTAAGACTCTTGCCACCCCTATAGTGCCTTTTTTAGGCAAGGTTCAAATGACAAATTCACCACCGTAACAGGTACAAGCAAGAAAAATCTGAGGGTAATGCTACTCACTGCTAGAAGTCTAAACCTTAAAATGCACTCACTCGAGGCATAGGTTCATAGGTTCATAGGTTAGTACTAGGCTATCAGCCCTAGGGCCTATACAAGCCTAGCCATAACAATTCCCTGGCTATTTCTTCCCACATTATTTACTTTCCTGGACCCCTGTCTAGCAGTGTGACTGACGTGATCCCTGGGGTGAATTTCCTTTCTCCCATCCAATTGTCAAGGTTCCTCTTGAAGAGGTCCAAAGAGGCACTCTGCTTGACATGTATGGGCAATCTATTCCAGAGTCTGGGGAGTCTCTGGGTCAGGAACCTATCCCTCCAGCATGTTTTGTTTATTGTGATGACAAGGTTTAGATCCCTGGAGCATGTAGCTCTGAGGGATTGGGATTTCTTTAAGTGTAGCATGTCCAACAGCTCTGGGTTTGACATGGCCTTGTATGTTAAGCAGAGATCGCCTCTGAGTAGACGATATGGGACAGAGTATAGCTAGAGTTTTTAAGGGAGGTCAGTGTAGGGCATCTGCTTTAGGCCTGTGATTCTTTTAGTGAGGTATTTCTGAGGCCTTTCCAGTTGTTGCAGATGTCTTGAGAGGTACATACCAAATGGGGCGTTGTATTCTATAATGGGTCTAATGAGGGATGAGTACAGTGGGACAATGACCTCCTTCTTTCTGGATGAAAAGCCCTTCGTGATGAGGTGTGCCACATAGAAGGATTTCCTGACTGTTGTGGCGATGTGATTATCGAAGGTGAGACCACTGTCCACCTGTGTCCCTAAGTCTCTTATCACACTTTCTGTGTTTAGTGTACTGACACCTATATGGTAATTCATGGATACATGTTTTTCCCAAAGGGGATAACAATACATTTCTTGGCATTGAGTTTGAGCCCATGGCTCTGGCACCAAGCATCTGTTTCTGTAAGGCCCTTTTGTAGGGTATCCACATCATTTGGGGATTCAATAATGGCTCCCAGTTTGCAGTCATCTGCAAACTTTGTTAGCCAGAGTCCCTTAGTGTTGACCTGTACTTCAGAGAAGTAGATGCCAAACAAGAGCGGCCCCAGGACTGAACCCTGAGGTACTCCACTTGTCACTTGTCTGGAGCTGGATTTGGAGTCGGCTACTTTTACAATGTGGGTTCTATCAGTAAGCCATTTAGCAACCCATTGGGTGAAATAGGGATTAATGCCCAACTTAGTAAGTTTATCTATGATTCCAGAGTGGGGGATGGTGTCAAAGGCCTTGGCAAGGTCTAGATAGGCTGTGTGGACCACCTTACCCTTGTCCATGGCTCTGGAGACTGATTCAAAGAAGTCAATCAGGTTCAGGAGACAAGATCGGCCCTTCACAAACCCAAACTGGGTGGGGTCCAGTGTTTGAAGGTTGCCAATGTCTTTGTTTATAAGTTCCATGATAATACGCTCCATGGCCTTGCAGATAAGGCTTGTCAGACTGATGGGACGGTAGTTTCTGGGATCCAAGGTGGATGGCCCCTTGTGAATTGCGATAACTGTAGCTCTGCGCCACTCAGTGGGCACGAAACCTGAGGTGAGGCTATGATTAAACATGACACTTAGGTGAGGTGCCAGTTCATATGGTAGTTCATGTAGTACACAGCCCGGGATGTCATCTGGTCCCATGGATGCTGTATTCTTGGCTTTAGAGAGTGCGTTTTGTACCTGTGTGGCCGTTATTACTGGAATTTGGCAATCTTCTGGTATTGAGATGGGCCATTTAGGGGTGAGGGGGTGAAGTTGGCACTGAATCGATCTGCCAGGATATTGGCAATATCCTTTGGATCAGTATATTTAATGCCATTCTGTTTTAGCTCAGAGCAGATCTGAGCATTGCCATTTAGATTCTTGACATAGTTATAGAATGCTTTGTGGTTGTCTTTGGAATCTTTGGCAATTTTATTTTCATAACTAGCTTTGGAGGATTTTATGAGGCATCTCAGTTTCTTACTGAGGCTAGTAAGGGAGTTTTTTGCATCCTGGGATTTTCCTCTTTTCTGCAAAAGTTTCTTCCTTTGTTGTAAAGTTTGTTTATGGCAGGGGACCACCAGATTGGCTTCCTTTTTGGATGAGAGCATTTTGGTTCTATTTGGGATGGCACGATTCATGCATGAGTGGATGTGCTCACAGTGCCTTAGTGTAGGATTCACCAGTTGAACTTTCAGTTCCCGCCTGCATGGGTGTTATGAAGTTTGTCACTTCTGACTTGAGTAGCATGAAGTTGGCTTTGGAGAAGTTTTTATGGTGGTTTCTTTACTGGGGTGGGGTGGGATGTGGATGTTAAGGGTGATTAGCTTATGGTCAGACCTGACTAACGAGGGGTGACCATAGGTATGGAGCATTGATTTCCCATGTTGGTAATGACCAGGTCTAGGATATTGGAGCCCCTGGTGGGACTATGGATTAGTTGATCCAGGGCATTGGAATTTATGAATTCCAAGAACCGCTACAAGGTGTTGGGACATGAGTAGTTTTCCCAGTTAATGGCAGGGTAGTTAAAATCACCCAGTATTAGGGTGTTTGGTTCTATCTTAATATTTTCCAGTATGTTTAGAAAGGTGTAGTGAGAATCTTGGGGTATGGTGGGGGATCTGTAGCAAGCACTCCTTAAAATGGAGAACACCGACATCTGTGCAGTGACAGTGACCTGGTTCAAGGCTTCAGAGGGCACCCCTGCATTACCAGGCTATAATTCATACCACACCTTTCGGCCACCTAACCTGGACCGAAACACTAAATGTGGAGACGTGTCCATATTCATTAAGGATATCCACACCTCTAGGCTAGTTGCTCAGCATAATGCATCCGAGATTATCCAAGTGCAACTAACTCTGGGCAAGACCACAATCCAAATTGTAGCTTGCTACAGATCTCCCACCATGCCCCAGGATTCCCACTCCTCATTTTTTGATACACTGGAAAATATTAGGGAACAACCTAACACTGTAATAATGGGCGATTTCAACTACCCCGCCATTAACTGGGAAAACTACTCATGTACCAACTCTTGTGCTTAACGTTTTCTGGAATTCATAAATTACAATGCCTTGGATCAACTTATCCACACCCCCACCAGGGGCAGCAATATCCTAGACCTGGTCATTACCAACATGGGCAACCGGTGTTCCACACCAGAGGTCAATTCCTTGTTGGTCAGATCTGACCACAAGCTAATCACCCTAGACATCCACATCCCACCCCACCCCCCTTTAGGGAAACCATCGTAAAAAATTTCTCCAAAGCCAACTTCACGCTTCTTAAGACAGAAGTGGCAAAGTTCATGACACCCATGCTGATGGACAATAGAGGTACGACTGCTGAATCCTATACAAATGCACTTTACAAGCACTTAAACGAGTGCATGGATCATGCATTCCCTAACAGAACCAAGATGCTATCCTCCGAAAAAAGGAAACCAATCTGGTGGTCCCCTGCCATTAACAAACTCTACAACAGAAGAAAGAAATTGTTGCAAAAAAGAGTAAAATCCCATGATTGGAGGAACTCCCTGGTCAGCTTCAGTAAGAAGCTGAGATACCTCATAAAATCCCCCAAAGCTAGTTACGAAAACAAAATCACCACTGATTCTAAAGACTACCACAAAGCATTCTATAGCTATGTCAAGAATCTCAATGGCAACACTCAGATCTGCTCTGAGTTACAGCACAATGGCACTAAATATACAGAACCAACTGATATTGCCAGCATCCTGGCAGATAGGTTCAGTGCTAACTTTACCCCTCTCTCACCCCCTAAAGGGCCCATCTCTATACCTGAAGAATGCAAAGTTCCTGTAATCATGGCTGCACAAGTAAAAAATACACTCTCCAAAGCCAAGAACACAGCATCCATGGAACCTGACAACATCCCAGGCTGCATTCTATATGAACTACAGAACGCACTGGCACCCCACCTAAGTACCATGTTCAATCACAGCCTCACCTCAGGCTTTGTGCCCAATGAATGGCGCACAGCAACAGTTATCCCAGTCCACAAAGGGGGAGCCACCACTGACCCTGGGAACTACCGCCCCATTAGCCGGACGAGCCTGGTCTGCAAGGCTATGGAACATATCATCATGGAACTTATAAACAATGACATTGGTAATCTCCAAACTCTGGACTCTAGCCAGTTTGGGTTTGTAAAAGGCAGATCATGTCTCCTAAACCTGATAAACTTTTTTGAAGCGGTCACCAAAGCCGTAGATGAGGATAAGGTGGTTCACACAGCCTGTCTAGATCTCGCCAAGGCTTTCAACATCATCCCCCACTCTGGAATTATAGATAAACTCACTAAACTAGGTATAAATCCCTCTGTCACAAGATGGGTTGCCAAATGGCTCACTGACAGAATGCACACTGTGAAAGTAGCAGATTCTAAATCCATCTTCAAACCACTGACAAGTGGAGTACCACATGGTTCAGCCCTGGGTCCTCTCCTGTTTGGTATCTACTTCTCTGAAGTACAGGCTAACACAGAAGGCCTTTGGCTAACAAAGTTCGCAGATGACTGCAAACTAGGAGCCATAATCGAAACTCCTAACTATGTGGACATCCTACAGAAGGGCCTCACTGAGACAAATGCCTGGTGTCAAAGCCATGGCCTCAAGCTCAATGCCAAAAAGTGCATTGTCATCCCTTTTGGTAAAAACTCTGTAACCATGAACTACCACATAGGCGGTAGTCTACTTAACACCAAAAGTGTGATAAGAGACCTAGGGACACAGGTGGACAGTAGTCTCTCCTTTGATAATCACATCTCCACAGTAGTCAGGAAATCCTTCTACGTGGCACACCTCATCACAAAAGGTTTCTCATCCAGGAAAAAAGAGGTCATTGTTCCCCTCTACTTATCACTCATTAGACCCATTATAGAGTACAACACCTCTTTTGGTATGTACCTCACAAGACATATACAACAACTGGAAAGGCCTCAGAAATACTTCACAAAGAGGATTACTGGCCTCAAACAGATGCCCTATGCAGACCGTCTCAAAAAACTCCAGCTTTACTCTGTCACATATCACCTACTTAGAGGCGATCTCTGCCTAACATACAAAGCTATGTCAAACCCAGAGCCATTGGATATGCTCCGCTTAAAGAAATCCCAATCCCTCTGTGCTACATGCTCTAGGGACCTAAACCTTGTCACCACAATAAACAGAACATGCTGGAGGGATAGATTCCTGTCTCAGAGACTTCCCATACTCTGGAACAAACTACCTATCTATATCAAACAAAGCTCCTCATTAGCACTCTTCAAGAAAAATCTTGATGATTGAATGGGAGATAGGAAATTCACCCCAGGATCACTTCTGTGGCTCTGCTCGACAGGGGCACAGGAAAATAATTTTCTTGGGTGACGAAAGCCAGGGTACTGTTTGGCTAGACTTATATAGGCCCTAGGGCCAATAGCTTAGTACCTACCTATGAACCTATGAAAATAAAAATATTTTACATGATCACATCCAATCAATAAAAGAATCAATCAATAAAAAGTCTACAAAAAGTGGAAAAAACCCGTAAGAATTGCTAACAAATTAAAAGAACTTTGATACTCATATAAACTCAAGATAATTATGTATTAAAGTTCATATGTAAAAATTCAAGCTAAGGGTAAGATTCGATCTATACATCTTTCAGATGTAAGGTAAAAATAATAATCACTATACTGCTGAAATAATAATATTTATATGTAACTTTAATACTCATGGTGGTCAAAAGACATTGAATCTTTTAAAAGGTGAAAAAAATTAAGTCAAAAAGGAGGCTTGAGTAAAAGACCTTTGACATATCTTGCTAAGTTGTCTTGCAGCACAGTAATTCCTGTGGGTTGCATGGGGACCATTCCCCACTGTGTATTATATTTCCAAAGGGTATGTGCCTATGATTGCATCAAGAGCAATGTAAATCGGAATAATCTATTTCTTTTAAATGACTCCTGTGCCTAGTCAAAGAGTATGCCGTTAATTCAGTTAGAATATGCCCTTTACTATTCCTGATAAGATTCATGGACCGTTTATGGTGCTTGTCTTCTCAGCTGATTTGGAATTATTATTTAATCAGCTTTCAACATCACGTCTAAGTCACAACTTAGCTCTTTCGTAAAAGAATCTAAATTATTGGTAGTGTGGGGGTGCAACAGGGTTTCCACCATACAAAATTGCTGATATATAGATATATAGATATATATATATGTATGTATATATATATATATATATATATATATATATATATATATATATATATATATATGTGTGTGTGTGTGTGTGTGTGTGTGTGTGTGTGTGTGTGTGTGTGTGTGTGTGTAGCGATATGTTGTATGCTTATGTATGTATATTAACCCTTGTACAGCATTACATCAGGTGTTTTATTTTATGTTGTAATGTCTGCCAGTTTATTTTTTTAACCATAGCTCCTATTTCTGTACTTTCAAGTATGTAAACTTTAAAATAAATATATAAAATTACTCTTATTCTTTGCTTCTACAAATATGTCTACCCCAGTCATGTCATCATGTAATACATGAATTTTGATAAAATGTTCCTTAGGAAATAGGCACACTGTGAATGAGCTTCTAATCTTATTAAGACTGACTTCAAAAAGGATTGTGTACCATACGACATGCATACCCATGTTGCTAACCTTTAGTACATACTCCATGCAGTACACTGGTAATGTATATACAAAAAAACAGAATGTGTGTGCAAAACTAGTGACAATGTAAACAACTTTAAGGTGAATGTGTTTATGTTGAGTAGCTGGTATGAGTAACATTGATAGGTATTGACTATGTCTTGTTTTACTCAACCTGAAGATCACTAGATGAGTTGGCCAATTGCCCAGTTTGACAATAATTTTGTTTTTGTGAACTTTTCATCATTGCTTAAATAAAGAGAAATGTAAAATTTCACTGTATCCTGAGCAGTGGCTTAGTACATCCTTCACACACTGGTACACTTATCAGTACATGGTGGTGTACAGTACTAAATGGTACACAGTACACAGTGTAGAAAGTTCCAACAATTGTAGTAACAAGGTGAGAAATACAGCATTTTTGTTTGTGTGCCCTACATGAAAGCAAGATAGCACTTAGTAAAGAAGGGGTATACATGGAGACTAGGGCACAAAGCATTGCACTCTCTACATGCTGCATAGCACTACGGCAGTGGGTGAATGAAGAATGGGTAATATGAAGACTAAGGCACATAGTATTGCAGTATGTATATCCTGTATGACATTAGGGTAATGGGTGACCTATGACAAAGTGACAGAGTGAAAATAGACAGCAGGGTGCACAGCATCACACCATACAATCTCCAAATGACAGTAATGCAGCTGGTTATGTATGATAGTGCCATATACACAACAAGGCATGCAGCATCAGAGATTGTTGTAACCAGTATGTCAGCCTCTGCACTCTGTAAAGAGCAGGCCTGCTTGTGACATAAGAAGGGGTACAGATGGAGAACAGGGAGCATGGCATCTCAGTCTAGGACCTTATGTAACAGCAGAGCATCACATGACCAAAGAATGGGTAGAGATGGAGAGCAGGAAGTAGGGAATCACAGCCTGGCACCTTATGTGACAGCTACAGATCATGTGATCTAAGAAAGGATACAGGTGGATAGAAGGTTACACTTCATCTTAGCCTGTGCACCCTCTGTGACAGCAGGGCAGTATGTGACATAAAAAGGGGAACAGATGGAGAACATGGAGCCTGTGCCCCCGTATGAAAACAAAGCATCATGTGACTTAGGAAGGAGTACAAATTGAGAGTAAGAAGCACAACATCAGAGCCTGTGCCCCCTGTATGAGAGTAGGGCATCATGTGACCTATGAAGGGATACAGATTGAGAGCAGGGACCACATCCTCAAGCCTCTACACCTAGTGTGATGGCAGAAAAGCATATGACCTAAGAAGGGGTACAGACTGAGAGCAGGGAGCACAGCATCAAAGCCTCTGTACCCAGTGTGATAGCAGAACAGCATGTGACCTAAGAAGGGGTACAGAAGGAGAGCAAGAAGGCAGCATTACAGCCAGGCACTTTATGTAACAGCAGGGCATCGTATGACCTAAGAAGGAGCACAGATGAAGAGCAGGGAACATAACATCAGAGCCAATGTCCCTTTTGTGACAGCAGGGCAGCATGTGACTCAAGAAGGGAGTAGAGAAGGAGAACAGAGAGAACACTGTTTTATTTGATACTATTTCAACTGTATGACTGTAGTATATACAGTGAAAACTTAAACTCACTAGATCACTGTTAAAGTGTGATTCGTAAGTAAATTTCACCCTATTCACTACCTTATGTGGGCTTGAACCCCAGTTCTTATTACTTATATAAATTGAGAACACAGTACCCTGAAGCAAATGCATTTCTCTGTGACACTACTATCTTAGAATTAATAGATAATAATATATAGGTGTTGTTTTATGGTCACACTTGAGTATCAAACATTTTAAGTTGAATTTCTGTCTTGCCACCCAAATATTCATTATGTACCACTAATAAGTATATCAAAGTAAAAGCTCTAAGCTGACAAGAACTTCAAAGTAAAGTAAAAGTAAAACAGATTTTGCCTGTGCAAAAAGCCAGGATCAGCATTGCCTGTCAGCCATATTCCAACTCTTATCCGACAATGCAAATGGGAGCACCATGGTTTTCTGCAAATAACATCCTCAAAAAATAACCAAAATAGAATAAAAATGGAGTGCAATCTTCTCTATATATAACTTTTGACTGAGGAGCCATTTCCCTTTCAAACTTATAAACCAAATTATAACTCACTGTAAACAAAGTTTGTTAGACTTCATGGAAACAAGCTGGAACTGCCAATGTAGTATAACATAACCTCCTTACAGGGTTCCTATCAGTTTGTCGAAACTTCAGCAGTTCGAACACCATATGTTCGAACTGTGAAGTTCGAAACCTGATTATCGCGAAGCCACGGAACACCAAATTCTTTCCCAGAGAAAGAATTCAGTGTGCCTTTTCTGCAGCTTCACTTTTCCCTCCACTGTGGTGCGAATGTTACGAACCGGGTTAAAGTAAGTGCGCGAATGGACCGGGTTAAGGTGAGTGTGCGATAGTTACGGACCTTAGGGTTAGGGAGCAGGTAAGGTGAGTGTGCGATAGTTACGGACCTTAGGGTTAGGGAGCAGGTAAGGTGAGTGTGTGATAGTTACGGACCTTAGGGTTAGGGTTTGGGTTAAGGTAAGTGGATAGATAGTAGTGTTTGTACAGTTTAGTGTAGAGTTAGAAGTAGGGTTTTGTGAAGTGTATATGTGTGGATTATTTATTTTGGTGTGCTTGTGTTGTGTGTGTGTTTTCTTGGAACAGTGATTTTTTCACTGGGAAAAAAAATCGCTGTTCTAAGCCTTCGATGGTTTTGCACTTCAAGGTTAGAAGTTCGAACATATGGTGTTTGAACTTCTGCCATTTCGTCGAAGTGATATAGACCCTCCTTACATATATCTAATATGATGAAGGGGACACGCCCAATCTAAAAATGCAGTTTTTATTATTGTTGTTTAATCCATGAGTTTAATGGGTTCCATGGAATTCAAAGTTTATTTGTACTGGCACATTGAACTTGTTTGTAGTGTGGGCCAATGATTCGATATAGATCCATGAGAAGGTGTTAAATACCCATGACCATGATTATTCAGGTTAACCCATGTTCTTGAATGAAAAATTGCTAAATGCTATTTGACCAATGTTGTTTGCATGAAAGCCAGTCTTTAAAATAGAAAAATCATTTTTCACATTTTCAGGGAATATTTCATTTATGCTGCTCTCAATGGATTCTGGATTAGTGTACATGATGGAGGAATAAGGAAAATGCCCCTGCATGGGGCTATGGTGGGGCTTGCTCACTATAAAATAACTAATTGTGGCCTTATGTTTCTGTCTTTATTTGTTTCAGGTTGTTAATTGTTACCAAACAGCATTCACCGAACTGGGCTGGGCCCTTTGTTTGAAGATTCCCTATGTCCTTATTTATCAGGTTCATGATAATTCTTTCCATGGCCTTGCATATAAGACTAGTCAAACTTATGGATCTGGTGATGGTCCACCTTTATGTAGAGTGATGACCATTGTAGTTCTGCATTCCCTAGGGATGAAGCCTGCCTGGAGGATGAGGTAAAACAGAAATTCCAGTGTGCCTAACATGTCATGTTTCAAGCTATTTGCAAGGCATCTCATGATATTAAATCAGTATGAAAAACACACTCTGTAAAAAATACTCCTTAAAAAACACCCTTATGCTGCTTAAAAACAGTTGTCCAGTGGCCATGACCACTGCAGAACCAAACTTCAATTGTAAACTGTCGATCGCAGTCACTAAGCGTAGATAATCAGAGTAATTATTTAAGCTTGCACTTTTAAACATTTTCTTTTACTTTAAAAGTTAAAAATAAAATCAAACAAAAAGAAATAAGATAATATTCCATTGTTGTGTGGAAATAAAATTTTTTATTCGACTAAGGCAGATGTGCGCTGTTCAAACTTCACGTTTCAGTATAACATTCATTTAAACAAACTTAAGGTATATAATATAACAAGTGAAACAGCGGTGCATAAATAAGTCATTTCACTGGATGATTGATTCCAGATTTTTAATCTTGATATGTTATTGTTAATGTGTATCAGCCAATCATATGCATATGGACTCTAACCACCTGATAGGATGGAGGGTTTAGTGTTAAACAAATAGGTTATGTGTGTATGATGTGCATTCTCTCTAAGCTTGTTTCCTGCCTTTCCTGTTAAGTGGTATAGACAATTTGTAGGCTTTTGAGCCCCCAAGCCCTTCTGTGTTGGAGGGAAGCCTTCTAGCTTAGTTTTTTTTCCCTATAACTAGCCAGTTTTCTAGTTTCAGCACTCAAATCTGTTTCTTTGATCTCAGCACTTTTTCAGAAAAAAAAAAAAAAAAAAATTTTCATCTGCTTTTACTGTACTTGTGTTTCTACCTACTTTTTTACTTTTGCATCATCTTAAAAGTACTCAATTGTATTTATTACTGCTTGGTGTAACTCATTCTAAGCCTTCTGGTTTAAACACTTGGGCTTCGGACCAGTTGTTTTGCACTGAGAGGGTTTGTGGTCTGCACTGTAGTGGCAGAACAGGTAGCTTACATCCTTCTAGGTTGGGAACTGCTGATTGAGGGCTCAGTGTCTGTTATTCTAAAAGTGTATTAATTCTGGTTTAAGCACTTAGGCTTTCAGGCCAGTTATTTTACATTAAGAGGGTTCGTGGTCTGCACTCTTGTGGGAGGAGAGGCTGGACTCTGCCCTTCTGAGCTGGGAATTTCTGATTGAAGGCTTATAGTGCATGCATATCTGAACTGCTTCTTACTGAAGTTGGTGCGCCTTGTTTGCTGTGGCATAGACTGGATTCGGGCCTGCTGGATCTAGCTTTGTTTGTGTAACTTGAGCACTAATCCAGGCATTCTCTAAAGTATTCAATTGTATTTATTACTGCTTGGTAGTAACTTGATTAAAGTTTAGCTGTCATTCTAAGTCTTTTGGATTAAGCACTTGGGCTTCAGACCAGTTGTTTTACATTAGGAAGGTTTGTGGCATGCACTGTGGTGGCAGGACAGGTAGCTTTCATCCTTCTAAGTTGGGAACTGCTGATTGAGAGCCCAGTGTCTGTTATTCTTAAAGTGTATTAGTTCTGGTTTAGGCACTTGGGCTTCAGGCCAGTTATTTTACATTAAGAAGGTTTGTGGTCTGCACTCTTGTGGGAGAAGAGGCTGGACTCTGCCCTTCTGAGCTGGGAATTTCTGGTTAAAGGTTTATAGTGCCTGAATATTTGAACTGTATCTTACGGAAATTGGTACACCTTGTTTGCTGTAGCATAGACTAGATCCAGGCCTGCTGAATATAGCTTTGTTTATATGCTTGTTGTTTGTTTGCTTGTTATTTCCCTGGAACGCTAATTCCACCTAATACGCGGCTTCTCAGCGCTTCTGTGGCTCACTAGTGTTATCTGCATTGCTTACTGTACTTATTTCCTTGTTTCACTTGAAAAAAGTTACTGTTTGTCATTTTTGCATTTAAATTACCTGTAACACATTGCACTTAAGTTACCTGGCACTTGCTCACTAAAGCAATTATATAAGTCAGCACTAAAAATTAAAAGCACTACACCCTCACTCCCCACTGGCCCTGGTTTTCAATTATTAAGGAATTCCCAATATTATTCTAGCATGTCCAAAGGTCAGTTGTCAATCTCCTCTCCGGTCCAGCTGGTGAATCTGGGAATCTTGAGGCAATGTTACAACTGCCTCATGTACACAGACAACCCTCTCCTCCTCCCAACAAATTCCAACACATGTGAGAGATGCAACCATATAGCCAAACTGGAGGCTAAGCTCTCTCAACTCAGTACTGGCATAACCAGTCAGGAGGAGAAGGAAACCATACTCACTACAATTCCAGTCTCACATAGACCTACCACGACAGCAAACCAAACACATAATCACACAAAACATACTCGGAGGCTCTAAATAAAGATCTGCTGAAGCAGCAGAGACCTCCAAAGCAGACACCCAAGCAGCCGCTACCCCAAAACAAAACACGTGCAACACATATCTCACAAAGCCAGTGTGCCAAACAGTCACAGCCCTTAAGACTAAACAACACACCTGATACACTTGTAATAGGTGACTCTATCGTCAGGCACACTCACCAGGCTGAACAAGGAGAGGGTCACGGTGAGCAGCCTGTCGGGTGCTAGGATCCGCCACATAACACAAGCACTCAGGTCACTCCAAGGCAAGTACAAATATGACTCAGTCATTGACCATGCTGGTGTGAATGACCTGAGACGTACCTCCCTGGACTACATGAAAAGAGACATAAAGGAGCTCCCTGAGCATGTAGCCCAGGCCGGTATGACCCTGACCTTGAGTAGCATCTTACCCTCGCCAAGAATGATGCCACAATATGAAGACAAGATGATCAATTTCAACAATTGGCTTAAGTACTGATGTCATTCAAAGGGGATCCATTGCCTGTCAGCTTGGGATGATATGCTCGACAAGCCACGATGCTTCGCTAGGGACGGCTTGCACCTGTCACCCCTGGGCTTTCGGATATTGGCAAAGGCTCTTGCTACCCCCATAGTGCCTTTTTTAGGCAAGGCTCAAAAGACAAACCCACCTCCATAGGTATCACAAGGGATAAGAAACTAAGAGTAATGCTGCTCAACGCCAGAAGTCTAAACCTCAAGATGCACGCACTCGAAACTCTCCTTAGCATGGAGAACATCGATATCTGTGCAGTAACAGAAACCTGGTTCAGGGCTCCCGAGAGCACCCCAGCACTATCAGGTTATACCTCATACCATGCTTTTCGGCCCCAAAACTTGGACCAAACCACAAAAGGAGGGGGAGTATCGATATTCATCAAAGATACCCACACCTCCAGGTTGGTGGCAAAGCACGAAGCATCAGAGACTATCCATGTGCAACTAACAGTGGGTAAAACTGCCTTCCAGTTTATAGCCTGCTACAGACCACCCCCCCAAACCCAGGAACCCCACTCGGCCTTCCTGAGAACACTGGAAAATATGAAGGTCTCTCCAAACACCATTATATTGGGCGACTTCAACTACCCAAACATAGACTGGGAGCATTACTCTAGCTCCAACACCCTAGCCCAAAGGTTCCTAGAATTTATAAACTCAAATGCTATGGAACAACTTGTTACCACTCCCACAAGAGGGGAAAACATACTGGACCTGATCATCACCAACATGGGGACTCTATGCTCCAGACCAGAAGTGTATCCCTCACTGGTAAGATCAGACCATAAACTAATCTCACTGGATATTCACATCCCGACCCCACCCCTGCCCAGAAAACCACAGTGAAAAACTTCTCTAAAGCAAATTTTACACTCCTCAAAACTGAGGTGGAATCCTTCAAAGCCCCGGCCTGTGGAAAATACAGCCCAGACCGCAGAATCCTTTATAAACGATTCTATGAACACCTTCAGGAATGCATGGATCATGCGATCCCAAATAAAACCAAGACCCAATCCTCCAAAGGCAGACGTCCTGTCTGGTGGACCCCAGCCATAAACAAACTATACAATAGAAGGAGGAAGCTACTAAATGATAAAGCAAAATCCCAAAAAGGGAAGGCATCACTGATCAGTATTAGCAAAAACTACGGGCACACATAAAATTGTCTAAGGCCAGCTTCGAGAGAAAAATTGCACAGGACACTAAGGATAATCACAAGGCTTTCTTTAGTTATGTTAGGAACCTGGGTGGTAATTCCCAGATATGCTCAGAATTAGTCCAAAATGACAAAAAATACACCGAACCCACAGACATTGCCAACATCCTAGCTGACAGGTTCAGCACAAACTTCTCCACCCCCCCCACCAAAAGGGCAAATATCTATCCCAGCAGAGTGCTGCCCCCTGACATCTCAGATGCTCAGGTAAGAGCCGCCCTCTCCAAAGCAAAAAACACAGCATCAATGGGACCAGATGGTGTCCCGGCTGCGCCCTACATGAACTCAAAGAAGAGCTAAACCCAAACATAAAACTACTGTTCAATCTCAGCCTTACTACAGGATATGTGCCCAAAGAGTGGCGTACAGCAACAGTGGTCCCTCTCCATAAAGGTGGTGCCTCAACGGATCCTGGAAACTATCGCCCCATAAGCCTGACTAGCTTGGTCTGCAAAGCTATGGAAAGGATCATCATGGACCTCATAAATAAAGATATTGGGGACCTACAAACACTGGATCCTACCCAGTTCGGCTTTGTTAAGGGCAGATCCTGCCTCTTAAACCTGGTTGATTTCTTTGAAACAGTCACCAAGGCCATTGACGAGGGGAAGGTGGTCCACACAGCCTACCTGGACCTCGCAAAAGCCTTCGATACAATACCCCACTCGGGCATTATAGATAAGCTCACCAGCTTAAATATAAACCCTATGTCACTAGATGGATTGCAAACTGGCTCAAGGACAGAACCCACATGGTTAGAATTGCTGGAGCCATGTCAGACTCCAAACCAGTTACAAGTGGTGTCCCACAAGGCTCAGTCCTGGGACCTCTCTTGTTCGGTATATATTTCTCGGAGGTACAGGCCAACACGGAAGGACTGTGGCTGACCAAGTTCGCAGATGACTGCAAACTTGGTGCCATAATCGACTCTCCAGCCGACACAAGCATCCTCCAAAAGGGTCTCATAGAAACAGACAACTGGTGCCAGTGCCATGGCCTCAAGCTAAATGCCAAAAGTGTATAGTCATCCCTTTGGCAAAAACAAAGTGCCCACAAATTACCACATAGGTGGAAATCCATTAAGTACAGAAGAAGTAATTAGGGACCTGGGGACCCAAGTTGATAGCAATCTCTCATTTGACAACCACGTGGCCAAAGTGGTTAGAAAAACATTTTATATAGCCCACCTAATCATGAAGGGATTCACATCTAGATCAGGGGAGGTCATCGTGCCTCTTTACTCATCCCTCATAATTGAGTACAATGCCCCTTTTGGGATGTACCTTACCAGACACCTGCAGCAACTGGAAAGACCCCAAAAGTACCTCACCAAGAGGATCAAAGGGCTCAAACTGATGTCATATGCTGCCCGGTTAAAGAAACTCCAGCTCTACTCAGTGGCATACCGCCTGTTCAGAGGCGATCTGTGCCTGATGTATAAATTCATGTCCAACCCGGAATTAATGGACATGCTGCACCTCAGAAAATCCAAATCCCATCGAGCTACGCGCTCGAGAGACTTGAACCTCAGCACTGAAATAAATAGGACATGCTGGAGGGACAGATTCATAACCCAGAGGCTCCCTTCACTCTGGAATAAAATCCCAGTCCAGGTTAGGCAGAGTCCCTCATTGACTCTCTTCAAGAGGAATCTTGATGAGTGGATGGGAGATCGTAGGTTTACCCCGGGTATCACTTCTGTGTCACTGTTAGATAGAGCACAGTATACTAACCTCGAAAAAGGGCATAGCAAAATACATTTAAAATGGGTGGCGAAAGCCAAACACATTCAGGCTAGGCTTATAAATGCCCTAGGGCAGATAGCCTAGTATGAACCTATGAACCTATGAACCTATAAGCCTGGAAGAAGAAAGAAAGCTGATAGGCCAAATTAGGGTGCAACTTGGTTGGTGGAATAGGAATAGTATCAGTGGGCTCCCATAGGAAGCTGTAAAGTAGGAAGAAGAAAGAAAGCTGATAGGCTGAACTAGGGCATAACTTGGTTGGTGGAATAGAAATAGTATCAGTGAGCTGCCATAGGGCGCTGTAAGGAGGAAAGTAAAAAGAAAGCTAATAGGCCTGATTAGAGCAGTACTTAGTTGGTGGAATAGACTGGTGGAAACGCTGTCTGATTGGTGAGACAAGTACTGAGATATGGGCAATGGGGAATTAAGCTAGGTTT
This sequence comes from Protopterus annectens, assembly GCF_019279795.1. NCBI lineage: Eukaryota > Metazoa > Chordata > Ceratodontiformes > Protopteridae > Protopterus > Protopterus annectens. Next base: position 195,681,037 of record NC_056737.1, read on the forward strand.
GGCCAATAGGCCATGTACTAAAAATAGGACATGCACAGTGACCTAATGAGGTTTTTGGACAACAAAGGGAAGAAATATAAAGAACTAAAATTTAAAAAACCCAGGTTATGTCACCATCAGTTAGAATGGGGCAGGAATGCACCATAAAGAAAAAACACAGAGTGGACAAAAAGTCAGTAACTGTGGAACACAACATATATACTGTCACAAATGGTGATCTGAAAAAAATGTATCTGAACGTGTGAACCAAATAATGTGTTTAAAAATTATAATGCCATGCCTAATTAGGTTAGCATTTTATATCCAACTTTTAGTTAATTTTTCTCTTCCTAAATATGCCATCCTTTCCATGTGGATCAAACCTTATATAAAAATATAGCATTTAAACATATGTAAGCCAAGTTATAAATAGCAAAAAGTACCTAAAATCTAAAAGTAAATGTCAAATTAATATGGACAAAAAGACTATCAGGAGTTAAAGCTAGTAAAACTATCAGATCTAATGTAAAATCAAAGAGAAAAACAGCACTGGGGATCGATGTTAGAAAAATCTCAGTTTTTAACTTAAACTGAGTAAGCAAAAAAAGTAACTAGGTGCTTCAATATAGTGGTCCTTTTTCAGGTTACGATATATGGTGGCAGAATTCTATTTTCTAAAAAGCACTTAAATCCATGAAAAACAAAATAAAATAAATGACAAATAAAAATTTCCATGAATGTCTTCATTGGACCAGTGCATTCACTGGTGCTTCGTCAAATCTGCCTGCAATAAGGGGAAGATAATCAAATCAATTGAAAATTAAAAACATCTATAATAAAAGGTTACACTATATAATGCTTGCTATGTTAAAAATGCATAACAAACTGAACTATGGTTCATAATATTTGGAAAATTATGATGAGAATAGAGATAGGTTAAAACCCAGAACATTAAAACATTAAGTACATTGAAAAAATGTTAAAGTCCATCAAATGTACTGAACATGGTGGGATGATGGAAGAAAATTGAGGTAAACAAGTACCTCAGGCTGAATGCTCATCTTTCGATTACTAGTGTACTCAGCCATAGAAAGCTCTTCCACCACACTTATTACTGAGACTATCACTTGCTGACTGACTTTTTTTTTTAATTTTTAATTTTTTTCCATCATCCCACTGTGTTTGGTATATTTGATGGACTTTAAATTTTTTTAATGTTCTTAATGTTCAATGTTCTAAGATTGTTTTTCTTTGATTTTATATTACATCTAATAGTTTTACTCACTTTAGCTCCTGATAGTCTTTTTTCTGTATTAATTTGAGGTTTGCTTTTAGATTTTAGGTATGTCTTTTTTTCTGTATTAATTTGAGGTTTGCTTTTAGGTTTTCAGTACTTTTGTCTGTTTATAAGTTGGCTTACATATGTTTAAATAATATATTCTATAAGGTTTGATCCACGTGGAAAGGATGGCACATTTAGATAGGGGGAACTTAACTAAAAGTTGGATATGAAAATGATAACCTAACTAGGCATGGCATTATAATTTTAAACACATTATTTGGTTCACACATTCGGATACAGTTTTTCAAGTCACCATTTGTGACGGCATATATGTTGTGTTCCACAGTTACTGACTTTGTCCACTCTAAGTGTTTTTTCTTTATGGTGTATTCCAGTGTCATTCCAGCTGATGGTGATGTAACCTGGGTTTCCTAAATTTTAGTCCTTTACATTTCCTGCCTTCAATGTCCAAAAACCCCTTTGGCTTACTGTGCACATCCTATTTTTAGTACATGGCCTATCGGCCAAGCCTAGCTGAATTTCCCATTGGTCTGTATCTCAATGCTTGTCCCACCAGCTGGACAGCTTTTAAACCAGTCTATTCCACCAATCAAGTACAACCCTAATCTGGCCTATCAGCTTTCTTTTTACTTCCCATTTTACAGCTCACTATGGGAGCCTACTGATACTATTCCTATTCCACCAACCAAGTTAAACCCTAATCTGGCCTATCAGCTTTCTTTCTTCTTCCAGGCTTATGGTGCCCTATGGAGCCCACTGATCCTATTGGATGGTCAATGGATTATTTCCATTGGCTTACTGTTCATAGTCGGGCACTTCCATAGGCTATGTCTGGCTCTATGCCTATTGGCTTTTCCTTCCTCTATCCTGTTAAACAATTGTTGGCACTTATTAGCTACCCTTTTGGTTCACTCCTGCACATAGCCCAGAGGGAATGCACATCATAAACACATAGCCTATTTTCTTAACACTAAGCCCCTCCATCCTATCAGGTTATTAGAGTCCATATGCATAAGATTGGCTAGTACACATTAACAATAACATATCAGGATTAAAAATCTGTAATTGATTATGTCAGGATTAAAAATCTGGAATTGATCATCTAATGAAATGACTTATTTATTC